>NC_051310.1:110855770-111155770 GCF_015220235.1 Choloepus didactylus | reverse complement strand
AATAGATGGCAGGGAAAAAAAAGGAATATAGAATTTCCAACTCCTATATCATAACTCAATCCACTCTCAAACAGCATTGCTGATAATGATTCCTAGTTGTTTCTAATAAGAGATAACGTGGTTATTAAGTTAGTAGTCTTTGATTAGTCTTCTATTTTAGCTGAAAAAATATTATTTGTGTGATTTTTCAAAAGTATGAATTGTTAAAGCATCAATATTTTAACTGCAGACTGGAATAAATACTGCAAAACAAACAAAATTCTCAATGTCATCAGCCATACCTTAAATTTATGTCCTTAGATTGGTTTTAAAAGGTACAATTTATATATTTGATACTCAGTATGTTTAGAAAAGTAGTAATTGCTTGTGGAGCCTGCTTTTTTCTTCCACTGATTTTTTCAGCTTTTGGAGTTGTGATACTATATTTTAAATACCTATTTTTATTGCAACTAACTGGTCCTTCTAACTCCTCCCTCACCTCTTCTGCCTGTGTTGTTCTTCTCTTGATTGTCCCTCTCCAACCTCCCCCACTTGCCTTTTTTCCTTTCCCATTAAATGATTTATAAATAGCTTTACCATTCTAGTTTTTGTGGGGGTTTTGTGACATTCTGTTGGGGCATTTTGAGATTCTTTTGAGTATTACCAGGGCAAAGAAGGCTGTATACTGTAAAAGGTTTCCTAGGTAGTTCAGATTCCAGGGAATCTGTGATAGTGACAAACTGTGACCCAGTATATTCCTAAAAATAGAGAGGTGGGAGCCTGAATGAGCACTTTTTCCCTCTTCTCTTGCCAGCTAGTGATGCTTCTCCTGATTAATCTCTGGCATCACAGTGACTGGAATGGAGCTTCAGGGAATAAGTTCAAAGTAGTCCAACACACTCAAAAAGAACATTAACATAGCAAATATACTGTTACAGAAAAATAAAAATATTTAGCAATACAATTAGTTCTGAGCATATGTTGGTTTCCCTATTAATTAGAAAGAGATTTTCCAAATGTACAGCTTTTCTTTTAAATTAATCACTTTCTGCTCAGCACTCACATTGAAGCAATACAAGTATTACTTGTGTAGCGCATACAATATTTGTTATGGATTTGTGTGCTGTGCATGTTTTTAAAATATCTTTCCTTAAGAAAGATAAGAATTGTGTAAATTTGTTCTGTGTCCAACGCAGTATCAAGTTCATAAAAGTGTGTTTAACGCCTGTCTCTGGGTAGTATGTGTTTAGTTTCATGTATCACAATTGGCAACTAATTGGTAATAGCAAAATCTTATCAAATGGAAATATTCCAAAGAAGAAACATATTGCTGGAGTCTATATACCTACACCAAAAAGATTGAAACTACATTGTTGTTGAATCAGTTATAAAATACTAATGAGTGTTTCTTTCCCATGCCTGTTATTAAACTGAAATCTTCCTTCTAGTTAAATTTAACCTTAGGTTTTAAAAGGCAATTATTTTATCCAGTTTATTTTAAGTTATACAAAAATTACTTTAGCTATCAATGTTACTGTCTAACCTAAAGGTAACATTGACCTAGTAATTTAAGCTCAAGGCTAATAATCAGGAGCATGTACAACTAAATTAATGAATATTTATCTGTTTGCATATTTGTGAAAAGAGTTTAACATTACTTTACAGTTATTTGAAGGTAATAAATTAATGCTTGTCAAGTGCTTTGAATTAAAATATATACCAGCCTTATCTATAGTTTTACAAATCTCTGACATTGTCACCAAGTTCCACAAACATAGATGAAAGTGAGCTTTTAAATAATCATGGTGTCTGTGTTGAGTAGTATTTTTATAATTTTTATAACTTTACAATTTTTTGGCATTGCTGAAGTGTATTGTATGATTTGTACCATGACAAATATATGGATGCCTGATTATTAAGTAAGGATATTTATAAATAACAGATTAATTTGCTTTCTAGGTATTCCAACATTATTATATGGACTTGGTTCCTGGTTATTTGCCAGAGTCACAGAGACTGTGCATACCAGTTATGGACCAGTAACAGTCTATTTTCTAAATAAAGAAGATAAAGGTGCTATGTATTGAAATTGTGCATCGAAGAACATAAATACCAGTGGATTTTCTCTTGTATATATGTGCAATATTTATTTTTGATCCTTTAAAATAAAACTTTTGCAAACACCTTTTTCTTTCTGTAGTGTCTGGTTCTTTAAGATGAATCATTGCCCTCAAGAAGTGAAGCTTTTCATACCTTGTTATATATTGCATACTCTTCAGCCATTGGGAACTACAAACACATGAAGCTTCACGCTCATTTTTTTCCTAGAGCTAGGTTAAATTACAGATAAGATATAATTATAATGTGTATTGATTCCATAGTTAGGTATTAACAATTTAAATCAACTATTTAAAGAGAAATATAGAGGCCCAAATAAAGAGGAAGGGGAAAATTCCTTTATATAACATTGGTAAAAGAAGTAGCAGATAGTAGGGAATATGGTAGAAATAATATTACATCATTGGTAAATTCAAAATTGATAAATATTCTCATTGCAATCTGAAATATAGACCATTCAGCTGCCAGGATTTTAAATGGGAATGTTTTAAAGCCCTTGTGCCATTTACCCTGGGGTCAGGGTGTAAGGTTAAAACTTCTCGTTGCTTAAGGAATATAATACAATACTACTTTTTTTTAAATGCAATAATATTTCAGTGGTTAGTGTAAATGCAGCAGGATGAATGAAATTAAGAATTATTAAGTTAAAATACAATGCTGATGAAGCTGTAAGAATAATTAAGATCTTCTAGAAAGACTAAAAAAAATAAATTGGTAACTGTGTTATATAAGCATTTAGTTGAAATGGTACATATCCATAGATTTATAGAATATGGGAGTGGGCTGAAATTTTTTAAGAACTTATGGTAGTTTTGTATTAGGATTTTATTAAGTTAATTGCATTTTTTGAAAGCAAAACCACTTAAAAAATGTATCCTTGGGGTAGTTACAAAATACCCAGATGAATGGTAAATTTCAGAAATTTGGAGTAATTTAGGAAGAACTAAGTAGAACTATTCAATATCTAAACCAAAGTGTGTTTAAGATTTATGATCTCTCCCATAAATACAAACATACATTATATATTATTTTAATGTGTTGCTAATACACTGCAACACTTATACATTTTTGTAGCAAAATTTGTTATAAAATTCAGTCTAAACATTTGGGTGCATATTCCTGGCAAGTCAGCAAAGAAAGTGTGTAGAAGTGAGGTGAAAGCACCAGAACGGTGAAATTATACAAACTGGCTTCCTTGAAGGTAGTCACTTTAAATGAGCTACATAGAGTGAACTGTTCTTCAAATGTATGTAGTGTTCACTTGTCTAAAAGCAATTCTAAATAACACTTTAATCAAAGAAGTACTTATGCCAGTCCAGAAGAATATACCTGACACTAGTTAAATGAATTGCTTACTCAGAGGAGATAGTGTTACATTAAGCTTCATTAATAATACAACTGACTATTAGCATTTTGCAAGGAAGGCTAGAACTGATTTCCTCTGTAATGGACAAAGTTAAATAACTATAGCTCATAAGTTTTTAGTCAAATACTGATCATTCATTGCTGCTGGTCTTGTCAATACTTGCTATAAAGGTTTGGTCCCAGCACAAGGCTGATAAAATAGTTTTTAATTACCAGACTATGAATACAGCTTTTCAGTAGAGTTGCACCTCTTTTCACACTGGCCTGTTTGATTTCTGATAATTTGTCCTGCTGACTCTGCTTACCTGTTTTTCAATAACTACCAGTCAGTGTGACTTCTTGTTCATATGGTGATAGGTAAGTCTCCTTGGAGAACATCTTTGACAAACTACCCTATTGATCTCTGTAATTCTCTGCTGCTTGCAGCATTAAATAGAGCCTTGATTTCTTGTAATGTCCTCACTGTGTAACAATTAAGCAAATGTGATATTTTCTTGTATTACATGGAAATCAATAGACCTCTTGCTCTTATGGAGTTGATCATGGTGAAGGATGAACTTAACGATGGCTAAGGGCATGGTTAAAATATTAAAATATCACTCATTGGACTTATTATGTCTTGTGGTGAACCTTTAGTCTAAAAATAGTCCACACTGACCCTCTCTCTTTGGCTAAGCCAACTTGAAAGGTGAAATCACTGCCCTCCCCCCTACGTGGGATCAGACACCCAGGGAAGTGAATCTCCCTGGCAACGTGGAATATGACTCCCGGGGAGGAATGTAGACCCGGCATCGTGGGATGGAGAACATCTTCTTGACCAAAAGGGGGATGTGAAAGGAAATGAAATAAGCTTCAGTGGCAGAGAGATTCCAAAACGAGCCGAGAGATCACTCTGGTGGGCACTCTTACGCACACTTTAGACAACCTTTTTTAGGTTCTAAAGAGTTGGGGTAGCTGGTGGTGGATACCTGAAACTATTAAACTACAACCCAGAACCCATGAATCTCGAAGACAGTTGTATAAAAATGTAGCTTATGAGGGGTGACAGTGGGATTGGGAATGCCATAAGGACCAAACTCCACTTTGTCTAGTTTATGGATCGATGTGTAGAAAAGTAGGGGAAGCAAACAAACAGACAAAGGTACCTAGTGTTCTTTTTTACTTCAATTGCTCTTTTTCACTCTAATTATTATTCTTGTTATTTTTGTGTGTGTGCTAATGAAGGTGTCAGGGATTGATTTAGGTGATGAATGTACAACTATGTAATGGTACTGTAAACAATCGAAAGTACAATTTGTTTTGTATGACTGCGTGGTATGTGAATATATCTCAATAAAATGATGATTAAAAAAAAAAAAAAAAAAAAAAAAAAAAATAGTCCACACTGAACAGTAATGGTTCAAGTTTTTTCTTTAAAGTTGGATATTACATTGAAGCATTGTGACCTAAAGGGGATAAAGTATATATATTGGAAGTCAGGAGATTGATTTTATTTTTAGCATCAGTGCTGCCTTACTTTTTGACCTCAGGCTAATAACTTTACTCCTTTGTGGCTTAGTTTTTCCCACTTGTAATCTAAGAAGAACAAAACAAGAAGTCTATCTTAAAATGTAACATGAATATGCTTGTAAGGAAACATCAGTTTTATATCAAAGCGAAAGGTCTTTATGTAGTCCTCAGTCTTCTCTACTCCATATATATATATATATATATATATATATATGTATGTATGTATGTATATTATATGACTTAATTAATAAAAGGTTTTTGAAAATAAGGTGAGAGTAAGAGGGAGAGATCCACTGAAGACATTTTGTATGAGTGTGTCTGTGCACATTCCTTTTATTCCTAAAGTGGCAAGGAGGGTTCTGAAAGGATCCTGCCCTTCTGGTTATCAGCTTTCTTAGTTGTGAAACAACCAAAGACATCTTTAGTGCCCATACTTATTTAATGGGATTTTGTCTTTAAAATAATCAAGGCAAACTAATTTTTAATGAAGATTTGTTTTGAATCTGAAACCTTGCATCTCTTTCATGGTTCTTCCTATACAAACCAATTACCAAGAACAGAAAGAAATTTCTAGTCAAAACTTTTAGTTCCTTGTGTAAGTAAAGATGCAGTGACAGAGTTGGGGATATGAAAGAGGTTGCTAATGTAAAAATCCTTTGTTTCTCACTGCTGCTGTCTTAATGTACCAAATTGTGCAAATAGTTACAATTTTTCATCACACATATTTGGTTACTAATTTAATATTTAGCTAGTAGTTGACTTCAGTAAAAATTGAAATACTTAATTATTAAAAGCCATATGCATTTCTTTAAAAAATGTACATTTTATTTCATGTCATTTATATTTATTGTCACTTGAGACTATAAGCACAGAGAATCTGTAATTCTTCGTGAAATATCTCTTAATTCTGTTAAAGAATAAATGATGTTTAAATGAGTGTGATGACATAAAAGGCAAGGATCTTGGTTTCACTTCACTTAAAAGCTAATGCAAATAACGGAAACCTTATCCTAAAGCTAATGGATCAGGTATCTACTTTTTTTCAACACTTAACATTCAGACAGTAATGACGTTTGGGGGCATCTTAACCTAAACAAGTACTTAGCATTACATCTCACCTGGGTCAACAGTCGAGGATATCAGAGTTAAACTGTGTTACTGTAAATTAATGGAAAATGTAACTGCACTTTGCTGAAAGATCAATGTCCAATAAAGGCTGCACAATCAAATCTTGTTGCAATGATTGAGGTCTTTAATTGCCTTTCAAAGATAAGGTGGTAATAAACATAGCTTTAACTGATCTGTTTTACTAGTTCAATTACATGTTAATGACTAGTGCCAAGTCAGAATCTTTAACTACTTATACTTATTAAATCTTATGTTAGTAATGAAAAATTACTTAAGCTATACAATCAATAGAACACAAATCTTAATTACTATATTTCACTTTTATACCATTTTATGTGCTTGACAAATGTTTCACAAGAGCTTTCCCAGCAATAACAGGTGTTATTAGCAGTGACCACATTCCATGGAGTATTTTTCTAATATAAATTGGAGATTAGATATCAAGAAAATTTTTTTTCTTTTAATGAAATTGTGGCTAAAATAGTTCCAATGGACACAGGCTTGGCCATCAAGCTACTTTTCAGAAATCTGTTCTGCTAATTGAGAGTACTAATACAATTGTGATAAAATAAATCTAAGTTGTTTTTATTAAGTGTATTTCTAAAAGTTCAATTAGCTTTCTATTAAAGAAACTTTGATTTCATATAGAGTCTATAAAATTCCCCATTTGGGGAAAAGATAAAAGTAAAGGCAAACAACAGAAGAAAAAAGCAGATAAATTGAACTTCATTAAAATTGGACTTCAACACACTTTGTGGTCCAAGGACACTATCAAGAAAATAAAAAGCCCACAGAATGGGAGAAAATATTTGCAAATCATATGCCCATTAAGGGTTAGTATCCAGAACATACAAAGAAGCTCTTACAATTCACAATAACAAGAACCCAACTGAAAGATGGATTTGAACAGACCTTTCTCTAAAGATGAAATATAAATGGCTATTAAGCACATGAGATGTTCATCATCATCAACAATTAGGGAAAGCAAAGCCACAATGAGATAACTTCATATCCACTAGGATGGCTATAATAAAAAAGATAGGTAATAGCGAGTGTTGGGGAGGATGTGGAGAAAATGGTCCCTCATACACTGCTAGTGGGAATGTAAAATGGTACAGGCACACCATATAACCCAGCAATTCTACTGTATGACCTGGCAATTTACTTCTAGGTGTAGACCCAAGATTATTCAAAACTTATTGCTGATATGTGCATATCAGCATTTTCAGACTTACCCAAAAAAAGTGGAAACAACTCAATAACCATTAATTAACTGATGAATGAATAAATAAAATGTGGTATAGTCACACAATGGAATATTATTTAGGAAAAAAAATGATGTACTCGTGCTACAGTACGGATGAACCTTGAAAACAGCATGATAAATCAAAGAAGACAGTCACAGAAGACCACATATTGAATAATTCAATTAATATGAAATGTCTTGAGTAGGCAAGTCCATAGAGACAGAAAGTAGATTAATGTTTATCTAGTGCTGGGGAGGTTAGGGGTAAATGGGGAGTGGCCCTTAATAGTTCTAGTCTAGTGGGTAGGGGGTTTATTTTAGGGTGATGAAACTGATCTGAAATCAATTGTGATTTTTGCACTATGTGAATATACTAAAAACCAATGAACACTTTAAATGGGTGAATTGTATGGTATGTGGATTTTATCTCAATAAACCTGTTAAAATTGATAAAGGAGTCAATATTACAATGACAAAATATAATTGCATGATGACTCTAGAAAATAACTGAGTTTAGAAAAATGTTAGCAATTAAACAAAACGTCGATTTAACACCATTTTATATATTGTAGTGTTGAAATTTTTAAATTTTTAGTTAAGAAACCTAGTTATAATTAAGTAGATGAAATCTCATTTGGGATCATTTTTAATAGCATTATGAAAAGGATATACTTAGTGTGAGATTATTTAAGATAAGACCAAAGTAAAGCATGCAAAATGTTAGCAAATGAAAATACCTTCTTTTAGATCCTAGTTACTGGATATTAGAATATTAGCTACTTCTTGTATGAGGCTTTATATAGTATTACTTACAGCTATTTTAGTTGCATTTATATGATTTTAAATACAGTTTATGAATATTGAACTATTATTTATTTTCAGTGATATTTATAGTATCAATTTAAAAGCTGAAAAACTTCATGAAAAGTAGCTTAAACACAAGGATTTTGATAAACAAAATCATTCAGTTTTTAAAATAAAATCATGGAAGCTGTACTTCTTAAAAAAAGATTTGAAGTTTTTTGCTGTTAGTAATTTTAGTTAACCTAAATACATAAATCTATTTGAATTCATCTTATGAAAAGAGATATGCCATTAGATATATGATCATTTTATGCTTTAGTGATTCATGGACCTTGTTACATACATGCTTTGTAATGTATGAATTATTTAGTAAGAAAAATCACAATAATTTTGTTGTTACTCAAAAATTTATGGGTTGGCAGAAACAATTATGCAGCCCCTGAAGCTGGCATGTTAAGGTAACATCATTAACACTATGTAGTATGATTTTTTTAGTGGTTATTTGACATAACCTTTACTGCTTCTGTTAGAATTTATCAGTAATTTTATAACAATCTGTCTGTAAACAGAACACTGAATTTATTAACCACAAAGTGATTCATTTTTCTCTATTTTCATTTAAGTGTATAGTTTAAAATCAGACCTGAAAAGTGTCTTCCCAACCCTAAAGGAAGAAAATAAAAATATATAAAATAAAATTAAAAATGTATATAAATTTAAAACTCCATTAATGAAGGTGGGTATTTTTAGTTCAAGAAATATAGATGTTTAAATATTGGATGAGAACAATTCATGTGGGTAGGAGATTATCTAGTAACCTCTCTTTACATATGGTATCAAGACCCTTAGTATGAGACAAAGGCTGAAATTTTAGTTTCTTATGCTTTCAAACGTCCAAATTTGAAGTTCAAGAATTTGAAAGTCTGAATAAAAATTTAAATAGTGTCACTTAATTTTAGATCACATTTAAAAATCAACATTCATTCATTCATTCAAGAAATACTTTTTGTATAGATCATGTTGAAGACGATTTTTAGTAACTTTAATTTTCAACAAAATCTAGGAGTTCTGAATCTATATATAGGGTCCCTTTAAGCCATACTGAAAAAGACTGCATATGTACACAACTAGATAAGAACCATGCATTATTAATCTTTGTATTTCCAGCACTTGTCTTCTATTGAAGACTCTATATCAATGAATATGTGGGGATTCAAAATTAAAAAGAAAACTTGCCTTTTTAAAAATAAAAGGATAATTTAATTTTTGATCATATGGATTCTTTACAAGAACAGCAACAGGCTTTGACATGTCTCATGCAATGAATTAATTTATTGAGTAAACTGTTCAATGGATTCTGAAAGATGAAAGATTGGAATCTTGTGGAATTATGCTTTTGAGGCATTTCAAAAGGTACCATCTAGTTTCCTATATAGAAATATTGCTATTTTAAAGTAAATCTTAGAAAGATGTAAAAGCAAATGAAGTGAAACATTAAACAGAAAGTACTAGGATCAGTTAGACTCACTCTTTTTAAATGGAACTAGAAACAATGTTTAAGTATCTAGGAGGCAAGAAGAATGTTTGAGTTGTCAAAAAGTGGAATGGGTTACCTCATGAAGCAGTGAGTTCTCTGTTATTGGAGATGTTCAGAGTTTTGCATGATAATTCTTTAGGTATATGTGGAGAGAATTTCTTGAGTTGGGCAAAGTATTATTTGGTGATTTCAATTAACCCCTTTAATTCTGAAATTTTATTATCATTCAAGCATGCCTATGTTATGCATTTAACCCCTTTAATTCTGAAATTTTATTATCATTCAAGCATTCCTAATTATGCTCTTTGGTTATTTGCTGCTCTTTTTTTTTTAACCATGTGTATAATACAAAGAACCCTGTTTTGAAGACAAAAGATGTGGTTTATGTTCTTGCTCATCCATTACTGGTTGAATAAACTTTGAGAAAAATTAGAGCTTTTTAAGTCTTAGTGTCTTCATCTTTATGATAAGGAGTTTGTCTAACACATACATAGATAGCTTTTTCTTGTGCCAAGTTCTAGTCTCAGCACATTACATATATTAACTCAGTCTTCTCCTAATCACCCTATGAGGTCAGCACTATGCCTATGCCCGTTATTTTAGCTGGGAATGTACGAGTTCTGGTGCAAAGTCACACATGGTGAGTGTTACTCTAATCCTGCAGTCTGACTATAGAGCTCATGCTCTTGCTACTTCCATATCTTTGTCCTGCAGATGCACAGGATAATGATGTCAGATAAAAGATTCAGAAGCATTTTGCAAGCTGTAAAGTGCCAAGAAAACAAGAGTTACTACTACTATATATTGAGAATTTAGTATAGATACATTTAAACAATAAGAAGGAAATAAAGGTTAAATGATTTGTAGGAACACAGGTCTATTCTACCTAATGGAAACTGTTTTGTAGAAATGAAGTCTAATGGCATGTAGTGAATCACTTAGTGATTAGTGAATTAGTTCATTTTAGAGCATTTAAAATCCACATTAACTGGCACATAGTAGGTCCTCCATGAATATCTGTTGAACTACTGTTTCTGTTTCTGCCCGAATTTTGGGATTGTTCCCATAGTTCCTTTCCCTTCCTGCCAAAACAGAAGAGAGCAGACTTTCCTATCATCCTTTCGGGGGTCTGTGTTCATTTTTATTCATGTTTCTTCATATTTTTTAAACTAATGGATATTTAGCAACACGAAGAAAATATTTATGTTCCTTGTTTTGCTATTGTTATTGTAAATGATATCTTATTTAAATTAAAATTTCTAAGACATTACTGCTGGTGTGTAAAAATGCAAATTACTTTTTAAAACAACTTTTTATTTTGCAGTAATTTTATATTTGCAGAAAAGTTGCAAACATAGTACAGGGTGTGCCCATAAATGCTTTACCCAGATTCCCCTAATGTTAATGTCTTACATAACCATTGCACATTTGTCAAAACTAAGAGATTAACACTGGTATAATACTATTAACTAAACTATAGACTTTATTTGGATTATACCTATTATCCCACTAATATCCTTTTTTCTGTCCCAGGTTCCAAACCAGGATACCACATTGTATTTAGTTGTCATATCTTCTTAGTCTCCTCAAATCTGTGATAGTTTCCCAGACTTACCTTGTTTGTTTGTTTGTTTGTTTGTTTGTTTTTATTCTCCATGGCCTTGTCAGTTTTGAGGAGTACGGTCAGGTATTTTGTAAAATATTTTTCAATTTGGGTTTGTCTGATGTCTCATGATGAGATGGGTTATGGGTTTGGGGGAGGAATACAGAGGCCAAAAATACCACAGAGGTCAAGCCTGGGACTCATAACATCATACCTCTCAGAGAGTACACGATATCAACATTCCTGGTGATGTTAAACTTGATGATTTGGTTAAGATGATGTCTGCCAGCATTCTCCATTGTAAAGTTACTATTTTTCCTTTCCCATACTCTATTCTCTTCCTATTCTTTTAAATCAAAAGTAATCAACAAGTAGTTGTTACATGCAAGGGCCCACGCTAGTCACTAAAGGTGACAAGTGGAATTCTCGAACATAGAAGGTGATCAGTTTTTGTTATAAAATTTTCCGTTTGTCTCAGTCTTGGTGGTAGTGTCTTCCTTGAGGCCACTCACTAACACCAAAATCAAGGAAAGGCAAATGAGCCAGTGAGGCTCAGGACAGGCAGAAGATGTGCACAGAAGTTGCATTCCTATCACTAGATCCACTTTGCCTTCAAAATTTATTCATTCATTCCACCATTATTCTTAAAGTGTCCACTATGTGTCAGGTTACTATTTTAGGTATCAGGGATATAGCAGTGAATAAAACATATACAATTCCTTTCCCTCATGAATTTATAGTCTGTCTAGTGAGGAGACAAACCAATGAGTAAAACGTGGGTATGTTAGATAGTATTAAGTGCTAAGAGAAATAATAAATTAGGAAAGGGGATTAGGAGTTGTGCACACCTGCGTGCCTGTATCAGTGAGTAATGTGGGGTGAAGCTGGTTTGCAATTTTAGATTGTGTGCTAAAATTGGGAAGGCCTCAGCAAGGTGACATTTGAGTGGAGACCTGCAGAAAGTGAGCGAATGAACCATGTGGATATCCGGAGTAAGAGCCATCCAGGTAGAGGAAATGGTAAATGCAAAAGCCCTGAAGTGGGATGCCTGACATGTTCAAGGAACAGTGAGCAGGAGGGTGATGGCGGTGAGGAAGAGGAATGGAAGAGGTTCAAGAGTTCTAAGGTGGTAAGGGTCAGAAAGAGTAGAATTTTGTAGGCCAAGAAAAGGACTTTGGCTTTTCCCCTGCACAAGATAGGAAGCCATCTGGAGAGGCGTTGTTGTTGTTGTTGTTGTTGTTGTTATTGTTTTGTTTGTTTTTTTCATCTGGAGAGTTTTGAGCAAAGGAGTAATCTGAGTTGATTCTGGTAATTAGGTTGACAATAGGTTGTTGGTAGTATGGAGATAGTCTGGATTGTGGTAGTAGTAAAGGCAGTGGGAATGGGTCAGATTCTGGTTAAGGATTTTAGATTGAGAGTGAAGTAATAGAGGAGATGAAAAAAAAATTCTCTGAATTTATAATAGTAAAATGTCATTTCCCTTATTAAAAACAAAGTCACTTACATCTAACTTTTCAGAAACGTGTCCCTCTTCAGGTAAGTTTATCAGTTAATAGGAGTCTATACGGGTTCAGTTTTCATATTCCTTGGTGTTGTTACACTGCTGAGTGGTATTGTTTTCATCTCTCCCTCCTGTATTCATTTTTCTCTTAGCATTTACCACTATCTAACATAAGTTTTACCCATTTGTTTTTCTGTCTCCATCACCAGGATATAACTTCATGAAGGGAGAGATTTTTTTTATTATATGAATTGAGAAATTCCTCAAGTAGGAAAAGTACAAGAAAACACAGGTATTTTACTATAGTAAATCTGCTTTATGGTTCCTGCTCTACCTCAGCCAGACCCTGAGTAACTTTTCTGACTTATTACCTGTTATTCCATACACACACACACATATACACACATGAATAGATACATACACACATGCATATATATACCCATAAATAAATGCATTATATGTTTGTATTTATGTACTACATCAAAAGTCTTAAGATTACACATAACTTCAATATTGAAAATTAAATATACCTTAAATTCAGACAATGGAGCTTATTCTACTTGGTAAAGATATAAGAAAGTAATATTTTATCATTTATGATGACATGAAATGGTCATATTATCTCTGTCTTATGATTTTTATAGCAATGAGAGTTCTGGTTTTCTGAAATATCCTTGCTGAAACCATCAAGGTTAAGATTTCTCACTATATAAAAGCTATGAAGAACTGAAGTGTGATTACATATGGCTTTGCAAATATTGGGAAAGAGCTATGAGTGTGCCATTAGTCTAAGAAAAACTTCAGAATATGTATGCAAATTTGGCAAATTGAGTTAGTTTTCCCCATGGTACTATGAATAAAAAAGACATTTTAATAAATCATAGATTCATGGAAAATCTCCATTTTGTGGTCTATTTTCTCAAATAATAGAAAATGAACCTTCAATAAAACATACATGGGGACATTGAGCAAAGGTTTATTTTTCATAGGACTGAAGTGTAGTGTAAAGGGGCAATTCCTAGAATATCTGGAGGATCTGACTAAATAAATCTCTACCCAATCTATTAAATTACGATAACTGAAAAGAAATAATTTATCTCCTACAATGGCTTTTCAAATTAAATATAAAGGAAGCTCAGGCAGAAAAAAATATGCAGGAATTTTTTTTGAATTACATAGAAACTGACCAACATTTTAATTAGTTTTCTCTAACATTAATCAACTATCTGATTGTTAAAGTGGAATTCAACAATCCTCCCCCACCGAGTTTATTCAAAATTCATCCCGCCAAAGGTAAAGCGGATATGTGCGTCTTCATCAAAAAGAGATAAAAGACGAAATCTACATGTTGCAATTTGCAAGCAAACTTCTTTGTAGGCACCTGAGAGCAACAAGATTATGCACTTTAAAATATTAGGTAACAAGGTATTTAAAAATAACCAAGGGTTATTGCTACTGCCGTGATATTACGGATTGCGTAAGCATTGCAATCTAGCAAAAAAATTCATGGACTAGACAGGATATTTTTGCAACGGTTTAATAACAGAGGATGAGCCCACTACCGCAGCTGTCCCCAGGCAGTTAAACTCTTCACTGAATTTCTTTATGGTTGCTTCTAAATAAGGGGCTGTTTGTTATTTCAGGGCAATCGTTGGGGAAAGAACCTCCCTAAAAAATCACATAGGCTTTGCTAATGTGGGAGAAAGATCGTAATCCACTGGACTTGTGGCTTGGTAAAGGAAAAAAAAAAGACGAATTTTTGAGTTCTTGCTTTGTTCTTCATGATTTGATGCACAACCCCTACGAATATTTAGGTGCACGGTTTGACAAAATAGGGACAAACGGGAGCTGTAGCCCTTCCTTTCGGAGGCTTCAGCAAAGGCAAACACTACAAAATTTTAAGCCGTAAATTAGGCTTTGGCGGACTCCAGCCCTGGTTCAGTTTTCTCTTTCGTTTGTTAGGTTTTTTTTCACCTCGCAGACTTTACCAAGAGTCGGGAAAGGAAACGGCCGTCACCAGGTCCCGTCTCAGCGGTCCTTGGCGACAAAGGTCTCGCCTGTGCGCAGGACCGGTCCCCTCACCCTCGCCTGGACTCAAGCTCCGGCTCCAGCGCCCCTTCCCCAGCGCAGGGAGCGGGGGCGGGCCCAGTCGGGAGCTGCCCTCTTCCAACATGGCGCTGCAGGAGGCGGGCCCCGCTCATGGGTTCCCGGGGTTCCGGCGCCGCGCTTTTTGGTTCCGGAGTAACAGCGCCCTCGCCGCCGCCTTCCTCCTACTCCCGCCGCCGCCGCTGCTGCTTGGACGCGCGGCCTCCGGCGGCCCCGGCTGAGCTTCCTCGTGCGGCACGTTCTGGTTCGCGGTGAGGCAGAGGAGTCGCCGCCTGACCGTCTCGCAGAGTCCCTCTCGGCTTTCTCGGTCTCCCGGGCTCCTTCCGAACAACCTCGTACTCGGTTTCCTCCAGTCCGGGACCCTCCCCTCGTCGACTGAGGAGGAGTGGACACCTGACGCTGTATCTCCCCCAAACGGGGTCCTCGCTCTGCTGACTCCTCACCCCCACACAGACGGTAGAGAGCTTCTCGATCCCGTTTTGTCCCCTTCTCCAACTTCAGAACCTTCTGAACTCCTCTGTTCCTACTAGTCCCAGCCCCCTTCACTGTCCACCCCCACGGGGCGACCCCATACCCACATCCGTCCAGCCAGGTCCTGTCTCGGTCTGCGGGCCTTTCCTGACTGTCCTTCCTCTCCTCACTCCCCTTGGTTCTCCAGACCCCTCTTTATATCCTCTCTCTTCTTCCCCTTATCCCTTTTCTTGGAGCTTCCACCCAAACCAGGGGTCAGCGTGCACCCCCTACTCCAGCATGTGAGCAACTTTCATCTGTAATGCTGTGGCTGGGCCTTGGCCCCTTCCCTGTCATGGAGAACCAGGTGCTGGTGATTCGAATCAAGATTCCAAATAGTGGGGCGGTGGACTGGACAGTGCACTCCGGGCCGCAGTTACTCTTCAGGGATGTGCTGGTGAGTGGTAATCTCATGTCCAAATCCTAGCGAAGGCACTCAGGGATTTGGGGGGAGGGGGAGGGGGAGGGGGTAGTCAGCACCTAGATTGATGAATCTGTCCCTTGTGGCCTTAACTAGTGGTGGTGGCTATTGCTGGCTTCCTGAGTGGGTGGGTGGGGGGCAGCAGCTTTATTGCTTCAAGCACAAACGTTGATTAATTGCAAGACTGAAACCTGCAGGGCCCTGGGGAAATAGAGATGACTCAGACAGAGCCCCTGCCCTCAAGGAGTTCACAGCCTAGACTGAGACATATACACAGAAGCAACCAACTGGGATACAAAAAGCTGAATCTACAGGAGAGGTGTCCCCCACCCTAGCCCCCAACCCCTTGTTTGGAGGAATGCCTCTGGCCTGATTCCAGCCGTGGCTTTCCACTGAGTTCTCTGAACGTGGTGACCAGTGGGAAAAGGGAAACAAGGGTAACTTTAATTTACCATGTTCAAGCAAATCTAAGACATCATCCATTGTAAGACATGCCATTATGTTATGTACCACTAGGAAAGAAAAAATGCTGCCCATTAAACTATGACACACCATCCATTGTTTAAAAAAAAAAAAAAAAAAAGTCCAGAGATGTTCAATTAAAAGGGAAATGTGTATTACCTTTCAGGATACTTGGAATATATTTCAAATTAAATCCTGGAATATTAGAGCAAAGTGTAACCTTGGAGGTAGCCTGTTCAGCTCACTTAACTTTTGGCAGATAGTTACTGAGGATCAATGAGGTGAAATGGCTCTTCTGAAGCTGGGTAGCTCCAGAGTGGGTGTCAGTACCAGAACTCAGATTTCCTTACTTTTACTTAGTATTTTCTTCCATGTGCTGCAGTGCCACTTCTCATTTTTCTGGCATTTATTTGAAATAGAGTGCATTTTGCCCACTTTATATATTGAATAACTGAGGTGTCAAAAGGCAGAACTGACATACCAAGAAGCACATTGCAAGTAGCAGATCTATAATGGAATTTACCTGCTAGATAAGATAAGGCTGGGTGTCAGGTTCATGGGAGGAGGAAGATTTGTGATGCAGTTCTTTTTTCTGTATTAGAAAAGTTGTGCCTTTACAGAACAATCATGCATAAAATACAGATTCTCATACACCACCCTACCAACTACAGCTGGCATTGGTGAGGAACATTTGTTACAATTGATAGCACAGTTTTTTCTTTTTTTTTTAAATAGTAATGTTACAAATTACTCAGTTAACACAAGGTAATAACTACAATAACAATACATCCACTGTAGTCAGAGGTTACAATCCTCCTTTATTTTTGTTCATTCCTCAATTTTGAGGGATTTGAGATGATGACCACTCCAGCTTCAAGTTGCGGAGGTATGTATATATTATGGGGCAAAGGAATGGAACTATTTTGCTTACTGATGAAGATACTCCTTGCTTTTGGGATAGGGCTGATCCATCCTTATCTTTCTGTTAGTTGTCTAGCGCAGGCCAGAAGAACTGGAGAGTGGGAGTTGGCTGCCTACCTGCTGGGTTTCGGCTCAACCAGCATAAATAGGCACAATCCGGAGGCTTTAAGTCTCTGAGAAATAAAGTTAACAAGTTAATTGAAAATTATAGGTTCAAGTAAAAGAATCATGATTATGGGATTTATAAGTGAATATAAATATGTTATGTTGGAGGAACAGCGTTTCATAGATTCTCAGGTGGAGCCTGTCAAGAGGGTATTGATTTCATGTAGCCATGTGGCTTGCCTATGTTGTCTGGATGTCCCTAGGCCCTCAGGAGCACTGTTGTTTGAAGCTTTGCACACTATGGCAGTTTGTGAAATCTAGCTGAGATCTCATAAGAGTAACCTCCAGAATGATCTCTCGACTCTATTTGAAATCTCTTAGCCATAGAAACTATTTTATTTAATTTTTCCCCCTTTTGATCCAGGTCTTTCTCCAAATGCATCATTGCTGTAATGTGATTTTTGATCGTTGTGGGTAACCCAATCAAAATTTGATTCCTATGACTTCATTTTGAGTTTTGGATGTTACCACCAAGATCATGCAGATTTTTCATCGCGTAGGCCAAGAGTGCAGAGGCTGTTATGAGACAGCAGTCTCTACTCCTGTGTACCAAATGCCATCTTTCTCTTTGCTCCCAGAGTTCGCTACACATTCACATGCATGTAGATTTCCTCTCACAATAAGGCCCAACTTCCTTAGCATGGTCCTCTGGACCCATCTTGAGCAGCTCTTGCTTGCCTGGCATTAGCTTCATCTCTACCACACCCCTATGAGCATCCTGTGCTCCAGATACATGGAATTACTTTCAGTTCTCCCACCTGCCCAGGCTGTTTGCCTTTCTTCGGCTGGCCAACTCACAGCTGTCCTTCAAAGCCAAGCTTTGATTTTCTTCCATGTTGGTTATGTATCCCTCTTCTGTATTCTCACAGCTTCATGTGCATACCCCAGCAAAGCACATATTTTGCATGGTTACTTGTCTCTCTCCTCCACTAGATGGTAATCTTCTGGAGGAGGTGGACATCTCTGTTTTTGGTGCTTCATGGGACCCTGAAATACTTCTATAATGAGGGAACTTAAAAGAAGATGCATGCAGTTATGATTTTGTGGACAAAGCACTAGGTTTTGAATCAAGAAATTTGGGTTCTATTGCAAGCTACCCCACTAACTACATAAGTCACTCTGTCTCTCCGAGGGTCAGTTTCTTTATTTTTAAAATGAAGATAATGATTTAAAACCAATTGAAAATTAAGTGATAGTGCATCTATGATGAGAAAGATTTGAACTTTGTCTCACTTGCCTCATTTAGAACAACAGAAAGTTTTATTTGAAGTTGAATAGTACAGTCTTTAAGAGCACAAACTCTGGAGCCAGATTGCCCAGTCTGGGTCCTACTACTTACTTGGTCTTCTGTGTCTCAGTTTCTTTATCTGTTAAACCATGGGAGTGGGGGGCATAAAAATAATACCCACCTCAGAATTGTGAGGACTACTCAAGTTGATGCATGTAAAGCACTTTGAACAACTTGGCATGTAGTAAGAGCTCTGTAAGTGTTGCTGTTATTATTGTGGTTGGTGTTATCATTACAACAAAAGAAATAGAGCTTGGATCTGTTGCTTCTTGGGCATCTCTCAGTTGTACTTGGCTCAAGGCTGACTGCCCCAAAAGTAAACATTGTACAAGTGGACCCCCATCTAGATCTTGGAGTGTTATGTGGCTATACATGTGCTTGCTCAGGTAAGCCCAGGTAGAACATGTTTTGTTGGGAAGGCCTGATGAAGGGCTCATGGCAGTGAATGCTAATCTATCTCTGATCTCCTTTCTAGCAAGTTCCTCAATCTTGGAGGCCCCAGCTCCTGGAGGATTCCTGTGATCTGTTCTCTAGGTGACATGTTCACTAAATCTCTTCACCAAGAAAACAGGCAAATACAACAGATACATTATCATCCCTGGCTGGGAGCCTTAGAATTGACAGCTAAGTAAAACTTGGAAGCATACCTTTCATCAAATGCATCCCCTTCTGACTCCTCCCACACCAGTCCGAATGATGAGGAGGCATGAGCCCCAGAGGGATGAAATGCTTTGCTGAAGCCACACAGCTAATTTTTAGCAGAACTTGACATAGAAGCCACCAGGAGTTTGTCATCAGAGAGTCAACTAAGTCAGTTCTAACTGAGAGTGTTTTAGACCTGGAGTCAGTAGTTAAGGGCTCCGCTGGTCACCGCTTTGTCAAATAGCTAGGAGACACTGAAGAAGTCACTTGGCCTCTCTGGGCCTTCTGTCCTTCTTATGAATAATTAGGGACTAGCTGGAATGTTAAGTAGGCCTGTCTGGTCCTCAAGGCTAGGGACATTTAGGTTATCCTGAATATCTTATTTTTCAGCTTTACTATATAATTCCTCTTCCTTGGAGACTGAGTCCCCAGTTCTGGGAAAATTGTGCAGGAGATCTGGATTAGTGCATCCTAAGAGAGAATGTTCTTTCCTTTCCTTTCTATTATTTGAATCCTTTGTTCTCCAAGTCCCGACTCAGATTCTTCCTGATCTGTCAAATTTCTGTCTAAACTAAGCCTGGGATTTTTTTCTTCATCTGGAGTTCCCAGATTCTAAGACTTATGTCTTTTGTTTGGCAACTGTCATACTATAAATGCTTTGTACCATTGCATATCTTTTTGCTATGTCTTTTTCTCTGTGACCAGATAATAATCTTCCTCAGGTCAAAGACCAAGTTTTTTGTTTCTGTAGCCTACAGCTTTGTGATCCTTATGCTCCTGGAACAAATCAAAATTGTGTCTTTGATTTGTCATATATTTGATTTAATGAAAGGAAGGAGAAGAATCAAGGAATGACTACCATCCAGATATGTAAATTTAGGTTTTCTTTTGAAACCTTTAGGTTAGTTAAAATGTTATGTTGTTGATGGTGGGAATGAATAATTTTAAATATCAGAGATATTAACTGGCAAGTATACATAAAATCATTAAATGTACCCTGTTTAGAAATGATTAATAGATATTGATAAATTTTCAAGCTTTTTACCCCTTTGTCATTATGATAGTCCCACTTTATTTGCTTTAAAGCAGCAAGATGTTTGGTTGTATTCAGGTGATTCTCTCAAGTGAGTTTGGTTTTATCTTTTTCCTTTTCTCCACCTCAAGTGGAGGCACCTCAAGTGGAGGCACCTCAAGTGGAGGCACCTCAAGTGGAGGCACCTCAAGTGTGTGGCACCTTGTGTATGTTGATGAGCAAATGATTCCATTGTTGCCCAGTGGAGTTTTGAGCTGATTATAGAAATTTGCTCTTTGAGTGGGTCTGCTATTCAGAAATAGGAAGGACCCTAAATTTGTTCACTAATGCTGTAGAGGTAGAGTTCACTTCTGACGACTGGTTTTCTGAGTGATAGGATTTTCTTGCAAGTAAACAGTGATAACCTAGACTTAGAGGATTGGAGATGGAGAGAGGTATTTGTTTTGCTTTTTCCATTTTTTATTTATACTGGCTAGAAAGGGTCCTCAATAAATGCTGTGAAAGGATGAAGTAGGTGAATGAATGACCATCCTCCACTGACACATCACTGATTGTCGGGTGCTAGAATTCAGGGTTTTCTTATGAGATAAGCTTCATAATGTTTCAGTCATCAGTGGTTTAATTTATTTAACATACATGTATATGGCAGTTACCATGTGCTAGACACTCTTCTAAGCATTTTAAATATTTGCCCATTAGTCCTACAAGGTTGATACAGTTATAGTCCAATTTTACAGAAGAGGAAGCTGAAGACAGAGAAGTTCAGTCGCTTAGCTAGTGAGTGGCATAACCAAGACCCCGCCCTAGCAGTTTGGTTCCAGATTCCTGCTCTTATCCTTTACACTGTACTGTGCATTGCCTGTGTGTAGATTTTGTCTGAACTCACACTACAATTTCTGTTTACCTGTCAGTAAAAACTTTTTACTAGCAATGTGTAGGAAGAATTTTTTAACACTAAAATCTTTTATATATACTTCCTCAAAAAGTTGACATTTCATTTGCTCAGACTAAAGTCAGAAGAAAAAAATAAATCTCTTTTGACTCTAGCAAGTGAGAACTGCCTAATATAGTCCTCTTTGATCAATTTTATATGCATAGATTTAGTTTGGAAAAAAAAAAAAAAAGCCCTGTAGAGGCAAGGCTATTACGCAAATTGCTACTGCAGCTAAAGCTTCTAAAGAATAGTCTTTAGAAGGAAGTTGCAGCCTCCACTCTGCTAAGTGCCCTGCTTGGAAGGGGCTGTGGGCTCCCTGCTGAGAAATGCTGCAAGAGGCTTTGTCAGCCAGCGGACTGGTGCCAGTTCTGGCTCAGCCCTGAGGGACATTGTGGCAGAGCTCCCCCAAGAGAAAAGAGATTTGCAGGCCATCCAGGTTGGACTTTGTATAATGTGGGGAGGGGGATTGTCACTCTTCCCAGAACTAACCATTTCTCTTAGGTGTTCTGTGCCTCTTAAGCTGTCTCTGTAGACTGATTTTAAAGTGCTTTCAACTTTATAGGTGCAGTTAAACATTGATATCAAATTATATACATTTTTTTAGATTTCTTTTGTAGACTTGATTAACTTTAATTTGGCTTTATTGAATATATGTTTTTCAGTTGCTTAATAGTAAAGGTTGATATGAATTTGTTTGCATTAAATCTAGCATTACAGATTTGTATCATTATCATGGAAGTTTTGAACACTCTGAGTACAAGGCAAGGTCTTGCTAGTTACGTAATTGGGAACTACATTTGTTGAATGTCTGCAATGTGCTAAGCTCCAAATTTATATTTATTACATTATTTAATCTTTATATTACTGCTATAAGTAATATAAATTTTGGAGGATAATCAGATTGAGGCTCAGAGAGGTTAAGTAATTTGTTCCAAGTTACACACTAGCGCAGAGCTGGGATTCAAATTCAGTTCTGTCTCCTCCCAAACTCCTTACATCTCACAGCCTCCCATAGAAGAAACCAATTTTTTTTTAAATATCCAGCAGTATATTTAAATATACGTTTGAATCAAGAGTGAAAGATTATGTTATTAATACAGAGTAGAAAAGGTTTGGTAAAGATTTCCCCTCCTGGAATAGATATTTAAACTCTGGGCTTACATTGCTGGGCTAAGTGTCATTATGAGCTAGTGCTTTTATAGTTTGTGCCAACATTTCAAAAATCTTTTCCAGGTCCTCATATTTCCTCTAGGATTTGCCACATGTTAGCAATAAAGAGGATGGCTAATTGTATTTCTTTCTTCTTTCTTTGTTTAGGATGTGATAGGCCAGGTTCTGCCTGAAGCAACAACCACAGCGTTTGAATGTAAGTCTAGCTTCTATACTTTCTTTCTTGACTATTTTGTTCTGCAGTAATTTTTCAAAGGGCTTATGGGTTGCATTACTTTAGAAACTGACAAAAACATTATTTATGATCATATGGTACATTTAAATATTTATAAATTAATGCAAGTTTAATGATACTGAACTGAGTAATATTTTCTTATTTAATCATATCTTGGTTGTGCATATTTCTACAATATGGCTTTAATTACCAACATGACCTTTATCTGCTCTTGCTCCTCACAGTAATAATATTGCTGGGACAAAATGAAACATGTAAAATACCTGTAGGCCAGTGATTATTGATTAAGAGATTTTAGTCCATTCCTGCTTTAAACATTGCAGCAAAGTAGGGCTTTTAAGCAAAAATTGCATGGAATCATGGAATAATTCTGTTTTAGTGGGGCTCAGCAGGACTGCTAGATGGTAACAACAACGCTTCAGGTCTGAAGTCTCGGCCCCGTTGGTTTGGGGCAGGGGCAGGATGTACTAGAAAACTGGTTTGGATATGAACCAGGTCATCGCTGGGGAGATCCATGTCTGAGTAATGTTATAATGACAGTTTAGTCATAGCACAAGGTCTTAGTTGCTGATAAGGATAACATAAGGGTTTCCGTCTTTGTTTTTGTAGATGAGGACCACTTTTCAGTGCAGAAAAATTTGAGGTTTCTCCACATGATCATATACTTTTTGTTCCTGTTTATTAAGAAAATGCATAATGACAGAAGAATACAATGGGTACATCCTCTTCAGAGGACAATTTGGACAATTATCAAAATGTAAAATGTGCAAAACCGATGACTCAGCAGATCCACTTCTAGGAAGTTGTTCAGAAATAGCCATACATGTGTTGGATGCCATTCAAACAAGATGTTCATTGCAGAATTTTTTTTCATGGTGGTAACATACATATATATAAACATATATAAATATATATATTATATATATTATAAATATATAATATATAAAACAAAATTTGCCATTTTAACCCTTTTAAGTGTAAGAGTCAGTAGCATTAATTACATTTACAATGTTGTGTTACCATTAGCACCTTCTATTAGTAAACCTTTTCATTACCCCAAGTAGAAACCCTGTACCCATTAAGCAATAATTCCCTATTCCCCCTCCCCCAAGCCCATGATAACATCCAATCTACTTTTGATGAGTTTGCTTATTCTAGATTTTTTTTTTTCCAGAATCATACAATACATGGGCTTTTGTGTTTGGTTTATTTTACTTAGTACAGTGTTTTCAAGGTTTATCCATGTGGTAGCATGTATTAGCGCTTTGTTTCTTTTAATGGCACAGTAATATTCCATTGTATAGAGTGGTGGTTTGAAACTGTATGTACCCCAGAAAAATATGTTCTTAAATCTAATGCATTTCTGTGGGTGCGAACCCATTGTAGGACCTTTTGGTGGAGTTACTTCAGTTAAGGGGTGACCCAACTCAATTAGGATGGGTCTGAGTCCTGTTCTTGGAATCCTTTAGAAGCAGAGTGAAATTCAGACAGAGAAAGCCACAGAGGGAGTAGCCAGAAGCTGAAATCAATGGAACCTGGAAGAGAAAGGAGATACCAGGAGATGCCACCATGTGCCTTCCCATGTGACAAGCCAAGGACCAAGGATTGCCGGCAGCCAGCCCCAGAACACCAGTCTTTGGGAAGAAAGCATTGCCTTTATGATGCCTTAATTTGAATTTTTTCTCAGCCTCGAACTGTGAGCGAATAAATTCCTGTTTACCTGGCCCATTTCATGGTATTTGCTTGAGCAGACTGGGAAACTAAAATATGGATATACCACATTTTCTTTACCCATTCATCTGTCAATGGACACTGTTGTTTCCACCTTTTGGCTATCAACATTGATGTACAAGTATCTGAGTCCTTGCTTTCAATTCTTTTGGTTATATACATAGGAGTAGAATTGTTGGGGCATGTGGTAATTCTGGGTTTAACTTTTTGAAGAGACACCAGACAGTTTTCCACAGCAGCTGCACCGTTTTATGTTCCCACCAGCAGTACACAAAAGTTCCAGTTTCTCCACATCCTTGCCAACACTTTGTTCTTTTCTTTTTTTTAACAGTAGCAATTATAGTGGGTATGAATGGTATCACATTGTGGTTTTGATTTGCATTTCCCTAGTGACTAATGATTTTGAGCATCTTTTCCTGTGCTTATTGGCCATTTGTATATCTTCTTTGGAGAAATGTGTGTTCAAGTCCTTTGCCCATTTTTAAATTGGGTTGTCTTTTTATTGAGTTGTAATAGTTCTTATATATTCTGAATAGTAAACCTTTATCAGATATATGTTTTGTAGCTATTTTCTCCAATTCTGTAGATTGTCCTTTTGCTGTATTGACAATGTTCTTTGATGCACAAGTGTTTTTAATTTTGATGAAGTCTAATTTATTTATTTTTTTTAGTTCTCATGCTTTTGGTGTCTTATCTAAGAATCCAATGCCAAATTTGAGGTTCTGATGATTTTCCCCTATGCTGTCTTCTAAAAGTTTTATGATTTTAACTCTTTTCTTAAGATTATTAATCCATTTTAAGTTAATTTTTGTATATGGCATAAGATAATGGTCCAGTTTCATTCTTTTGCACATAGATATCCAGTTTTCTCAGCACCATTTGTTGAAAAGATTGTTCTTTCTCCATCAAATGGACTTGGCACCTTTGTCGAAAATCAGTTGGCTGTAGATATGAGCGTTAATCTCTGGATTCTTAATTCTGCTCCATTGGTCTACATATCTATCCTTATACCAGTACCACACTGTTTTGATTACTGTAGCTCAGTACAGGTATACCTTACTTGAGCGCACTTTGCGTTATTGCACTTTGCAGATACTGTGTTTTTTACAAATTGAAGATTTGTGGCAACCTGTGTCAAGCAAGTTTATCGGGTACCAGTTATCCAACAGCATGAACAGCATGTGCTCACTTCATATCTCTCTGTCACATTTTGGAATTCTTGTATTATATCAAACTTTTTTATTATTATTATTACATCTATTATGGTGATCTGGGATAGGTGATCTTTGAAGTTACTACTGTAATTGTTTTGGGGTGCCACGAACCATGCCCATATAAGATGGTGAATTTAACCAATGAAAGTTTGTGTATTCTGACTGCTTCACTGACTGGCTGTCCCCCTAGCTCTCTCCCTCTCCTTGGGTTTCCCTGTTCCCTGAAATACAATGATTTTGACATTAGGCCAGTTAATAACCCTACAGTGGCCTCTTAGTGTTCAAGTGAAAGGAAGAGTCATTTGTCTCCCACTTTAAATCAAAAGCTAGAAATGATTAAGCTTAGTGAGGAAGGAATGTTGAAAGCTGAGATAGACCAAAAGCTAGGCCTCTTGCGCCAAGCAGTTAGCCAAGTTCTGAATGCAAAGGCAGGTTCTTGAAGGAAATTAAAAGTGCAGCTCCAGTAAACACACAAATGATAAGAAACTGAAGCAGCCTCATTGCTGATACAGAGAAAGTTCAGTTGTATGGATAGAAAATCAAACCAGCCACAGCATTCCCTTAAGCCAAAGCCTAATCCACAGCAAGGTCCTAACTTTTCAAGTCTGTGAAGGCTGAGGGAGGTGATAAAGCTGCAGATGAAA
Organism: Choloepus didactylus; assembly: GCF_015220235.1. Classification (NCBI taxonomy): domain Eukaryota; kingdom Metazoa; phylum Chordata; class Mammalia; order Pilosa; family Megalonychidae; genus Choloepus; species Choloepus didactylus. The sequence continues at coordinate 111,129,504 of NC_051310.1, read as the reverse complement.
AGTTGGAAGCTAGCAGAGGTTGGTTCATGAAGTTTAAGGAAAGAAGCTGTCTTTATAGCGTAGAAGTGCCAAGGTAAGCAGCAAGTGCTAATGTAGAAGCTGCAACAAGTTATCCAGAAGCTCTGGCTAAAATAATTGATGAAAGTGGCTACACTAAGCAATAGATTTTTTCATGTAGATAAAACAGCCTTTTATTGCAAGAACATGCCACCTAGGACTTGCATAGCTGGAGAAAAGTCAGTGCCTGGCTTCAAAGCTTCAAAGACAGTCTGACTCGTTAAGGGCTAATGCAGCTGGTGACTTTAAGTTGAAGCCAGTACTCATTTACCATTCCAAAAACCTCAGGACCTTTAAGAATCATGCTAAATATGTTCTTCTGTGCTCTATAAATGGAACAACAATGCCTGTATGACAGCACATCTGTTTACAACATGGTTTACTGAATATTTTAAGTCAACTGTTGAGACCTACTACTCAGAAAAAAAGGTTGCTTTTAAATATTATTGCTCATTGACAATGCACCTGGTCACCAAAAGTGCTGATGGAGATGTACAGTGAGATGAGTGTTATTTTCATGCCTGCAAACACAACATCCCTTCTGCAGCCTGTAGATCAAGGAGTCATTTTGACTTTCAAGTCTTATTATTTAATAAATTTTGTAAGCCCATGGCTGCCATAGATATGAGTGATTCCTCTGATTGATCTGGGCAAAGTCAATTGAAAACCTTCTGGAAAGGATTCACCCTTACAGATGCCATTAAGAACATTCATGATTCATGGAAGGAGGTAAAAGTATCAGCATTAACAGGAGTTTCAAAGAAGTTGATTCCAACCCTCATGGATGTCTTTGAGGAGTTCAAGACTTCATTGAAGGAAGTAACTGTATTGAGAATTAGAAATAGAAGTGGAACCTGACGATGTGACTGAATTGCTGCAATCTCACAACAAAACTTGAATGGTTGAGGAGTTGCTTCTTATGGATGAGCAAAGAAAGTGGTTTTTTGAGATAGAATCTGTCCTGGTGAAGATTCTATGAAGATTGTCAAAATGATAACAGTGTATTTGAACTGTTAGGTGAACTTAGTTGAGAAAGTAGTGGCAGGGTTTAATAGGACTGACTCCAATTTTGAAAGAAGTTCTGTGGATAAAATGCTATCAAACAGTATCACATGCTGTAGAGAAACTTTCATGAAAGGAAGAGGCAATCAGTGTGTCTCTGTTGTTTGTCTTATTTTGAGAAATTGCCACGGATACCCCAGCCTTCAGTAACTACCATCCTCGTCAGTCGGCAGCTGTCAACATCGAAGCAAGACCCTCCACCAGCAAAAAGATTAGGACACACTTAAGACTCAAATGATAGTTAGCATTTTTTAGCAATAAAGTATTTTTAAATTAAGGTATGTAAATTGTTTTTTAGATATAATGCTACTGCACACTTAATAAACTACAGTATAGTGTAAACATAACTTTTTTATGCACTGGAAAACCCAAAATTTCTTGTGACTCACTATATTGTGGTGGTCTGAAACTGAACCCGCAGTATCCCCAAGGTATGCCTGTACTTTGAAGGACCGTTATTAGCTCTGTTTTACAGTTGTGTAAAGGATGTCTTCTCTAAGCAACTTTCTCAAAGTCTCACAGATAGTAAGCAGTAAAGTGGAATTTCTGGGGTAGACTCTAGAACATATATTCTCAATAACTCTGCTGGACTTGTTCTCAGAGTTGTCATAATTTTTGGAATTGTATATTCTGATTATTCTAAAAATGGCAAAAAGGTTACTTTATACTTTTTTACTTCTTGCTTCTTGGGTCCCCCAAAGTAACACTGATACAAGTTGCTTAATGTACCTGTGCGTACCCCTCTAGCTTCCAGAGTTAGAGTTCATAGTAATATTTATTATTATAGCTGTCATTCATTGATGGCCTACTTTGTGCCAGGTAATGTACTCGTTACCCAGATTGTCACTAATCTTCATGATTCTTTGAGCTAGGAAGTTACACCTGTGAGAAAACTGAAGCTCAGAGACATTAAATGGTTGCTGAAGGTTACCAACTAGAAAATGATGGAGCCCATATTCAAAAGCAGGTATCATTGAGTCTAAAACTTGCACTCTTTATCATCCAACAGTGTTGAAAGTCTATGAAGTATGTTAAGTATAGAAAAAACATTTAAACCTCTACATTTATGTTCTTAGAGATCATGTTCTTCCTTTTCTACAAGGACAGTGGCTTTATACCCATATGCATCTGGAGCAGTTTTAGAAGAAAAACAAATAACACACAGCAACAAAACGATGACAGTTCTTAGTTTTTTTTGTGCTTGGATTTTCATGTACTTCTCATTATAGACTTAAAATCATAGGCTAGCTTTTTTCATGATTGTTCTAGAGTGGCCTTGTTTTCTGAACCAAAAATCTGAATGAATAAATGGAATCTAGATAAAAGAAATACTTGAGAAGATACAGTTAGAAAGATATAATCTGTAAACTAATTTACTGGAAATTTTGGGATATATATTAGTGGTTTGTGTGTATGATGAAACAACCGTCAAGTAAATAAAACTTTAAATCAAAAAAATTTACAATAATATATTTAATACTGAAAAGTGTATCTAATTTAATTAATGTCTTCTACAAAAAGTGATGATGTTTTATTTACTGAATGAATGAAGCTGCAAGAGAAAGGGCAACCATTAAATTTACCTGTTTTACATAAATGTAGAGAAAAAGAGTTGGTATTTGAGTTTCCTTATTGATAAAGCAACTATCATGCAATGGTTGGCTTAAATAATGGGAATTTATTGGCCCATGGTTTGGGTGCTAGGAGAAGTCCAAATCAAGGTGTCATCAAGGTGATGCTTTCTTCCTGAAAGTTGGCCTTCTGGGGCTGGCTGCCTCCCATCCTTGGTCCTGGGCTCCTTGGTCACATGGCAATGCACACGGCGGTCCTTCCTGGCCTCTTCTCCTCAGGGGTTCCATTGATTTTCAGCTTCTGGCTGCTTCTCTGTGTCTTTCTCTTTCTATCTGAATTTCATTCTACTTATAAAGGACTCTAGTAATAGGATTAAGATTCATCCTGATTGAGTTAGGTCATACCTAAACTGAAGTAACCTCATCAATAGGTCCTACCTACAATGGGTCCACACCCACAGGAATGGATTAGATTTAAGAACATGTTTTTTGGGTTACATAGCTCCAAACCCCCACGATTGAGTAAGTGGAAAAGACAGGAAGGGTCAAGTAATCTTACAGATTCTCTTGTTCTGAGAAATGCCATCACTTCTGTGAAACCTCTGACCCCACCATAGGGTTAATCTCTCTGTGTGCCTTGGTTAGGCCTTTACTAGAGCAGGGAACCTATTTGGTCTTGCCTTCTGGTTGATTATGTGTGTGTTTTCTACCCTCACTAGATTTTGTCTCACTTGGTGACAGGGTCCTTATTCTCTCTCACTCTTATTCTTTTCTTAGTATCTAGCTTAGTGCCTTGTAGGAACATGCTTGTTGAATAAAATGGAATGTTGTATATGTCCATATTCAAATGAGAATTATAAAATTTAAATGATCTAAAGCCAAGTGAGTGTTTTAGTTTTCTGGATTATTTGTGCTGTTGCCCAGGCATTGGGTATAATTGATTGGTGGTTGACAACTCAAATCCCAAATTCCCACAATTGAATGGGCCCCATGTCCAGACAGGACAGAGGGTCTGCAGTGGCCACATTCTTTCTGATTTCTTTCCCTGGTAATGGTGTTTCTAAGGGGAGTTAGGGCTGGGAATGGGGGGCCTTATTTGTACTGAAGTTGCCTCTTGGACAGATGACTGTAAACCTCTTTTTCTCCTTACCCCTTTTAGATCCTTTCTCCCCTACAACTAGAGCACAAATGAAAGTACAGTGTTTCTTTTTTTGTTTGTTTGATTAAAAAAAAATTATAAAAATACACATGGTCTTTTGTTTTGTTTTGCCTATAATTTTTTTTATTGAGATTTTCACATACCATACAACTATCCAAAGATCCAAAATGTACAATCAGTTGCCCATGGTACCATCATACAGCTGTGCATCCATGACCACAATTATTTTTTCAATTTTTAGAACATTTTCATTACTCCAGAAAAAAAATAAAGACAAAAAAAAGGAAACTCATATCCTCCCATACCCCAAACCACCCCTTCCATTATTGATTCATACTATTGGTTACTGTTGATGAAAGAATGTTAAAATACTACTAACTCTAGTATATAGTTTGCAATAGGTATATATTTTTTCCTATATACCCCTCTATTATTAACTTCTAGTTATAGTGTCATACATTTGTTCTAGTTCGTGAGAGAGGTTTCTATATTTTTTTACAGTTAATCATGGACATTGTCCACCACAAGATTCACTGTTTTATACATTCATATCTTTTAACCTCCAACTTTCCTTCTGGTGACATACGTGACTCTGAGCTTACCCTTTCCACCACCTTCACACACCATTCAGCACTGTTAGTTATTCTCACAATGTGCTACCATCACCTCTGTCCATTTCCAAACGTTTACATTCACCCTAGTTGAACATTCTGCTCATGATAAGCAACTACTCCCCATTCTTTAGCCTCATTCAATATCCTGGTAACTTATATTTCATGTCTATGAGTTTACATATTATAATTAGTTCATATCAGTGACACCCTGCAGTATTTGTCCTTCTGTGTCTGTCTTATTTCATTCAATATAGTGCCCTCAAGCTTTCTTCATTAACCCATTTTTTTTAAGATGGTTTTGTTCACGCACTATACATTCCGTCCTAAGTAAGCAATCATTGGATGCCTGTATAGTCATGTATTTATGTATTCAGCATCATTGCCACTATCTATATAAGGACATCTCCATTTCCTCCACAGAGAAGGAGGAAGAGTCAAAGAAGGTAGAGAGACAAAAGAAAAAGAAAAAAGAAAGAGAAAAAAAAATCCATGACAGCTAGAAAGCAACAAAAGCAAAGATAGTGTTAACCTAAAGTAGAATCAAGAGTCAGACAACATCACCAGTGCCAGGAGTTTCATACCCTTCCCTTAACCCCCTGCCAACCCCCCCCCATATGCATTTAGCTTTGGAATATTGCCTCTGTTACATTAAAGGAAGCATAATACAGTGTTTCTGTTAATTATAGTCTCTAGTTTGCATTGATTGTATTCCCCCCCATCTCACCTTATTTATAACACCTTGTAATGTTGACATTCGTTTTACCTTATGTAAAAATATATTTGTACCTGTTGTTAAAATCATTGAGCACCCTAGGTTTCACTGAGTTATACAGTCCCAGTCTTTATCTTTTGTCTTTCATTCTGCTGTCCCACATGGCCCTAACCTTCCTCTTTCAGCCATACTCACAGTCATCTTTGTTCAATGTACTTACATTGCTGTGCTACTATTTCCCAAAATTGTTTTCCAAACCGCTCACTCCTGTCTTTTCCTATCTGTCTGCAGTGCTTCCTGTAGTGTTTCCTGTAGAGCAGGTATCTTGTTCACAAACTGTCATTGTCTGTTTATCAGAGAATATTTTAAGCTCTCCCTCGTATTTGAAGGGCACTTTTGCCAGATATACGATTCTTGGTTGGTGGTTTTTCTCTTTCAGTATCTTAAATATATGACCCCACTTCCTTCTTGCCTCCATGGTTTCTATTGGTAAATCCACATATAGTCTTATAAAGCTTCCTTTGTATGTGATGGATCACTTTTCTCTTGCTGCTTTCAGGATTCTCTCTTTATCTGAGACATTTGATAATGTGATTATTATGTGTCTTGGCATAGGCCTATTCAGATCTATTTTGTTTGGGATAGACTGTGCTTCTTGGATCTGTAATTTTATGTCTTTATAAGAGATGGGAAATTTCCATTGATTGTTTCCTCTATTATTGCTTCTGCCCCCTTTCCCTTCTCTTCTCCTTCTGGGACACCAATGACACATCCATTCCTGCATTCTGTTTTGTCTTTAAGTTCCTGGAGACGTTGCTCATATTTTCCCATTCTTTTCTGTATCTGTTCTTCTGTGTGTAGGCATTCGGGTGCCTTGTTCTCCAGTTCCTGAGTGTTTTCTTCTGCCTCTCAAGATCTGCTGTTGTATGTTTCCATCGTGTCTTTCATCTCTTGTGTTGTGCCTTTCATTTCCATAGATTCTGCCAGTTGTTTTTTCAAACTTTTGATTTCTACCTTATGTACTCCCAGTGTTTTCATTATACGCATGATCTCTTTTGCCATATCTTCCCTAAACTTTTTGAATTGATTTAGCATTAGTTGTTTCAATTCCTATATCTCAGTTGAAGTGTAAGTTTCTTCCTCTGACTGGGCCATAACTTCGTTTTTCTTAGTGTAGGTTGTAGCTTTCTGTTGTCTAGGCATCTGGATTCCTTGGTTACCCCAATCAGGTTTTCCCAGACCAGAATGGGCTTAGGTTTTGAAAGGAGGGAATAGTATCCGGTTTCCCTGAAACCCTTAGAAGATTGGTACACCCTGTGAGGCCTCAAGTCGCTGTGCTTTTCTACCCAGCAGATGGCACCAGTTGGCCTGTAGCTCCAGACTGGTGTAAGGAGTTGCGGCCCATAGCTGTTTTCCCCCAGACTCTGGTGTCTGGTTCTGAATGCAAGGTGGGTAGTAGAGCTGGGCCCCACCTCTTTCCTCTTAAGGAAGGTACCCCTCCTAGGGAGAGGTCATTAGCATTTGAGTGAGTTCTCTGCCTGTGTTATCTCCACCCTTGTCTGGGTCAGAGCACTGGGAATTGAAAGTGGGTGAGGCTTTCTCCACTGAGCCAAAAAAGGGACAGAAAGCCCCCTTCAGGACCAGTTTGCGGTCACTCTCCAGCTCTCCAATGTCAGTCATCACCCAAAGCCTCTGTCTGCTTGTTGGAGATTCGTAGCTTGTATTGAGCAGCCCACGTTTGTTAATTAAAACCCCAGTTTGAGCTCAACTGATATATATTCGCTTGCTAGGAGAGCTGCTCTCTAACACTGTGAGGTTTCACAGTTCAGGCCTTGGGGTGAGGGGCTCCTGGTTTGGATCCACAGTTTTTACTTACAAATTTTATGCTGCGATCTCGGGTATTCCTCCCAATTCAGGCTGATGTATGATGAGTGTACATTCACGTTTGTCCCCCTGCAGTTATTACAGATTATTTACTAGTTGTTCCTGGTTGTATATTAGTTGTTCCAGGGGCACTAACTAGCTTCCACTCCGCTCTATGCTGCCATCTTCTTCCATTGTCCCACATGGTCTTTTAAACAATTCAAGTAGCTTAGAAATAAAGCAAAAAATAAAAGCCCCCCATTTCCCCAAATCCTCCAGTTTCACTGTTAACAATTTCTTCTGTATCCTTCCAGAAATTTTCTCCATACATAATATAAACTGTACTAAAACTAGTTCAACCATCTCCCATTTAACAGTGTATACTGTACCTCTTTCCAACATGAATGTGCATTGATCAACTTCATTCTTCTGGATGACTGCATGATACTTAACTTTATGGCTAAACATAATTTATTTAACCTGTTGACATACATTTGAGTTGTTACCAGCTTCCAGTTTTTCTGTATTAGAAAAAAATATTGCTGTGAGCACCGTTGTCTTATATCTTCCCACATTGTGGAAATATATTTGTAGGATAAATTCCTGTGAGTTGAACTATTAAGACAAAGAATACCCCCTATTTTAAATTTCAATAGCTATTACTATGTGGCTTTTCAGAAAGGTAGAACCAGTTTATACTCCTATGAACACTGTATGAGAATGCCCCTTTCCCTTCACCCTCCTCAACTCTGGATATTAGCCAACTTTTTAGTCAATGTCATTTGGATAGATAAAAAGATTATTATGTTACTGTTTAGTTTATATTTCTTTAATTATAAATGAGGTTGAGCATCTTTGCATTTGCGTTTTGGTAACTTGTATTTAATATCTCTGAACTATTTGTAACTTTGCCCCCTTTTCTATTAGGGTATTTGTTTATTTCTAATTTATTTAAGAGCTTTTCAATATTAAGAAAATTGACCCTTTGTCTTATATGTTACAAATGTTTTTTCTCAGTTTACTGTTTTTTTCCCTAGCTTATTTTAGTCTTTCCTACTTTTTTTTTTCATTGAGAAGTTTACAGTTTTTACATGGTCAAATTTATCATATTTTCCTTTATGTTTGGGTTTATGTCATACTTAGAAAAGTCATTCATGTTCCAGGATATTGAAAAAACATTCATCTGTATTCTTTTCTTTTATCATTTATACTTTAATGGGATTTAACGCACACACACACACAGATACATACACATATTAGGTAATATAAATATGTACATATATACATATATATGCCTGTGTGTTTGTATGTGCACGTGTGTATCTTAAAATTCTTGTGCCATCTTCAGTTTATTTTGGTGAAAGGAGTCAAATGGGGATCCATACCAATTACTGATTAATTCATCTTTTCCCAGATGTGGGAACACTTCTGAAATAAAGCTAAATTCCATAACCACAAAAATCCTATATGTTTGCATGCATGGGCCCTACATATGCTGTTGGAGCTTGACATTCACGTAGGCCCACAGACCCATGCTGATTTTCACAGTTTCATTAGCCAATTAATGAGTACACCAACAAATGAGTTGATAAAAATTAGCTCTGCCCACTGATGAGTTTATTGTATATGTCTGTTACATGTGTTCCTCTACCTAGATTTTCTCTAGATAAGTAAATGCTATAAAATGACTTTTGGGCTGGTGTCACTGGACAGCAAAATCTTAGTGGTGACTTTAAAAATGCATTTTAAGTCTCTTTAGAAAAATGCTAACATGCAACTCAAATACTACATGGGTTAACTTTTCCACGATAGTCTGACTGCATATATTCTGGTCTATAGCACTCATAAGTATTTTCACACTTGTCAAAACATATGTCTGAGTTTTGGTTCAGAAAATATGGTTATAATATTTGTTTAAGTCTCTCTTCAACTATGACCATTTTTTTTTTACTCAAGCCTCATTGACTAGGATCCTTTTCAATTCTTTTATGATGTTCTGGAAAATCCTTTTGTATTTTGTGTGAAAGCCGTAAACCAACACATCATATCTCATTTTGAATTTGACCTAGTATGATCATTTAAAACAAAATTGAAATTACATAAGTTATAGGTTCTCAAAGTATAGAAAATAGCTATAGCTGATCATTGGAGTAACACCTATAGGAGATAACCCTCATGCCCAAATAACAAAGTCTCATTAGGAATAATTGAATGGGAACCTCTTTTTCCTTTGCAGAAATGTCTAAATCATAAGATATTTGGGGTAAATGAACTTTCATTTTCTTAAACCACAGTAGATGTAAATATAAGCAATTTTTTTTAAGTAAATCTAGGTGAGTTAATGAAAAATTGTAATTTGCAATAGACCTACATTGAGTCTAAATATTATTTACTGTGTAAGAATTAATTATGCATCCTAGAATTTGAGACAATTTGAAGAGACCTTTAATTTATTGAAATTTAGTTCAAAATACCATTGATGTAAAAAGTCCAAATCTTTTTAGTATTATGAGAGTAGTTGCTTCTTCTCGGTATCCTTGTTAATTTGTATGGGAATTAAGAGGCATTAAGTCCTGACCCAAACACTAGACTATTATCTCCTCAGCACACTAGTTGTTCCTTGAGAGTAGTGGACAGTTCTCCTCATTTTTGAATCCCTAGAAAACCTAGCATAGTACCTGGTCCATAATGGACACTCAATACGTGTTTCTGGAATGCATGGATGGTTGAAGAAATGAAAAACCTCCACTTCCCACCCATCAGCAAATCCTATTGACTCTATTTTCAAAAATCTATCCAGCGTGTGATGACTTCTCAAAACCACAGCTTGGCTCCCTGTCATCTATCACCTGGTGTAGGATAGTGGCCTCCTAACTGGTGTCCCTATTTCTACAACTGCCTCCACACAGTGTCTTCTCCATACTACAGCCAGTTAAGTCAGATCATGACACTCAAAACCCCTAGTAGTTCCCATCTCACTCAGGAGTAAGAACCAAGTCCTTAAAATGCCCTACAAGACCTACCTATATTTTGTTATTTGTTCCCACCCTGCCCCACTGAGCTCGTCTTTCTCTCCCCCTTCTCTTATTCTCTTCTAACCACTCTGGCTTCTTTTCTGTCTCTCCGACATGCCAGGCATTCTTCTGACTCAGGGCCTTTGCATTTGCTATTCTCTCTGACTGGAACACTTTTCCTGGATATCTTCCTTGCCCAGTCCCTTACCTCCTTCAGTCTCCCTCCACAAGAATGTAAGCTTCATGGGGCAGAAACTTTTTATTTTTTTAATGAGAAATAAAAATTGACTATCCCCAGTGCCCAAAATAAGTGCCTGACACATGGGTGCCTGTCACACGCTGCTGTCACATTTGTTGGAGGGAGGAAGGAAACAAAGAATCAGAAGGTAGGATGTGAAGAGTAAATTAAAATCATGAATATAAAGATTTGGCCATAGGATCTGTGGCTTCTAGTCATATGTGCATCATTAGACTCCACACCTAGAAGGGTTCTAAACTTGACAACTTTTCTGGTAATTTCCTGTCAATATTTTCTAACACCTACAATTATGTTTTCATTTCTTTCTTCCTGCCTTGGAAAAATGCCTTTGCTATAGTTCTAATTGACTCCTACCTGGCACTGAAGGAGTGTGACAAATAACATATAATAGATTGCCTAAGCTTTCTGTTGCTTTTTGTAGAAGCTAAATTGTTTCTCTCAAAAGCCCACTTGAGCCCCTGTCACTGCAGTGGGCACTGTTTGTTTGAGAGCTCCCAGCATCGGCCTTTTGTCTGTTTACTCTGTAGGCACTGTGCTTGCTCCTTACCTGGGGCTGCCTCTTCTCCTCTCTTGCGCCTTTATGTTGTTCTTCTTGGTTTCTCTTTTGGATTGCATGTTGCTTCAAATAAAATCACTAGCAACATATGGCCTATTATGATTCTCTTTTTCCAAACGCTTCCATTTTGTATATTTGTGACAAACTGCAGATTTTGTGAAGATTGCTTCATAATATTTGTTTACCATCTGCTGCACTCTATTTGGTATCTTGCTAGGATTTTTTCCTCCATTTTAAGTGACATTAACAAAATCCAGCCACTACATAGACTTTCTGGTTCTACTTTTGCTTCCCTAAAGTGCTGGAAAATCATATTACTATCCTCCAGGCAACTAGAAAAGCCTGGAATTCTCGTTGTGAACCAGTGTATCAGATCTATTCTCGCCCTTCCTCTTCGACATATCCAGTTATGCTTTTCGGTGAGGTGGCAAAGAACCTCCCTGTATAAGACAAAAAGAGTTCGAAGTATTTTTTCCTACTTCTTGCTGCTTAGTACCACTACTTTCTGTTCTTAACCAGCATATTTAAACCTTTGAACCTCTTTGTTGCCACTTTAGTAAATTTCTATGTTTATAGTTCCAGGGAGTGTAATTTTTGTAGCTAATCCAGTTTGATAGGCAACTAGACAGATTCCTTACTTATATGTGCTTTGTCCAACTTTTTGTTCAGAAAAGTATGTTATGTTTTTGTCATACTAAATTGCTTGATACACTGTTTTACTTTCTTACCCTTCACTAACTTCTCATACCAGCCATTCATTGTCTTTAGAGAAGAGTGCATTTAAATGTTAAGACTATGGTTCGCTGTTGGGTAGCAATCCGGGGGTCAAAGATAGCTTGCCTTTTGGCCAGTACCAGTACTTCTACTCAAAGGTGTGCTTTTCCAACTTGGTCTCCTACTTGACAGGAATAAGGAGTCTTCATTAAAACGGCTGAGCAGAAATATTAAAGAGTGAACTGAACAGTCCCTTAAAGAGCAATTTTTAAAGAAAACAAATACCTGCATAAAATTGGGTTTCCTATTAATCCATAAGCTTTATTAGAATTCCTCTTTCAATTTATCTGAAATCTTTCTCTTAGAGTCAGCATTTATGGGACAGCTCTAACATTTTACCACTAGGTTGGCATCAAAAGCCTCAGTTTTCTGTCCATTTAAATCACAAAGCCTTGTAGTGTTTCATAGCTGCTTTTTATGGAACTGTTGTGTAAGAATTATTCTGGTAACTTTGCTCCCTCACAGTTTTTTCCTGAAATAATCCCTTAGAGGTTTTATAAAATTCTAGAATTCCTGAATCTTTGGTTCAAATGAGACTACAACTCTGGCTTTGAGAACTTTGAGAACGCTCTTTTTCTGGTTCCTGATTTAGAGAGACTATGAGTTAAATGATCTTTCTGGAATCTGTGCCCTTTCTTTACAAGTTGTGAAGACTGTAAGCACTGTCTATCCCATATGCATAATACCTTATTGAAGTTTTGTGTGTATTGAAATTTGACTATAAGCAGTTCCTAACTCTGGTGCAGAAATGAGATTCCCAAAAAACTACTTCATTCTGGCTGAAAATTGCTTTTTACCAAGTTCAGGACTTCATCAAGATCAAATCATTTTCGCCCAAACACAGAATTTGACCTGTTTTTTTGTTTGTTTGTTTGTTTGTTTTATTAAATTCAGTTTTATTGAAATACATTCACATACCATACAATCATCCATAGTATGCAATCCACTGTCCACAGTATGATAACATAATTATGTGTTCATCACCACAGTCTATCTCTGAACATTTTCCTTACATCAGAAAGAACCAGAACAAGAATAAAAAATAAAAGTGAAAAAAGAACACCCAAATCATCCCCCCATCCCACCCCATTTGTCCTTTAGTTTTTATCCCCATTCCTCCACTCATCCATACACTAGATAAAGGGGGTGTGATCCACAAGGTCTTCACAATCACACTGTCACCCCTTGTAATCTACATTATTATATAATTGTCTTCAGGAGTCCAGACTACTGGGTTGGAGTTTGGTAGTTTCAGGTATTTACTTCTAGCTATTCCAGTATATTAAAGCCTAAGAGGTGTTATCTATACAGTGCATAAGAATGTCCACCAGAGTGACCTCTCGACTCCATTTGAAATCTCTCAGCCACTGAAACCATTTCGTCTCATTTTGCATCCCCCTTTTGGTCAAGAAGATACTCTCAGTCCCACGATGCCGGGTCCACATTCATCCCTGGGAGTCATACTCTGCATTGCCAGGGAGATTTACACCCCTGGGAGTCGGGTCCCACGTAGGGGGGAGGGCAGCGAGTTCACCTGTCGAGATGGCTCAGTTAGAGAGAGAGAGGGCCACATCTGAGCAACAAAGAGGTACTCAGGGGGAGACTCTTAGGCACCATTACATGCAAGTTTAGACTCTACTTTGTGGTAATGTCCCATGCTCGAGGGCTCAGCACATCAAACCGCCAGTCCCAATGTTTGTGACAACATCAACACCAGTCCAGGTGAGGATGTCCAACACATCCACACCTTCCCCCAGATCCTTGGGTCTGGGGAGGGGAGGCTGTAAATAGATTTTTTATTATCTTCCCAAATTACTTTGGGATGTGTCACTATTTCACTCCAGCCTATACTAACCTACCGTATCTCACTTCCTATTCAAAGTTCCATGCAATTGTGGTGTTTGAACAAATCGACTGTAGAGTTGTACTGTTTAGAAAATTTAGATCCCATACCAAATAGATATCTATTCCCTTGGTCTCATATGGAAGTTGAAGTTTTAAAACACAATCAGTTTCAACCTTTATCCTTTGGCCTGGCTTGCCCTGGTCTTAACCAGACCTGCTTCATTCATATCACTAATTGAAGTCTGGGCTCTTTTGCAGCTTTTTTTTTTTTTTGACCTGTTTTTAAAACAGAAATGTAAAGTGTTTTTGTATGTGGTATGATGAAGCAATATATCTCCTTAAGCTATATGTTTTTCTCTTCTGTCTCCTGCATTTTTTTTACATTTTTCATTGTGAAATATAACACATATACAGAAAAGTGATAACTTTCAAAGTACAATTTAACAAGTAACTATAGAGCAAATTTCAAAGAATATTATCGGCTACAGTTTAACCTTTTCACTTATTTCCTTCTAGCTATTCTAATACCCTAGCATCTAAAAAAAATTCATATAAGATTCAGTATTCATAATCCTTTGTTAAATCATATCTTTTCTGTTGTCACCCCTTCCTCTCGTTTAATCACTTTCTTGATCTTCAGGAATGTCCAGACAGTGACCACCCTAACCTGTTCATATTGAAAAGGGGTGTCCACATTATGGGGAAGGGGGCTGCATCTGGTTGATGTTCTTGAAGTGGCTGTTGCCTCTGGATTTTGTTACTTATGTAGCATAAGAGCACCCTGAAGGATTTAAGTTTCTGAAAAAACAAACAAACAAAAACCTTAGTGAGTGAAACTTTAGAGTCTCAGATAGGGACCTAGGAATTTCAGGACTACTGTTGATTAGGGCTTGGCATACTGTGGCTACTTGGAGTTTCTGGCTGGAGCCTGCATGAAGTAACCTCCCAGATACCCTCTCAAATTTATTTGAAATCTCTTAGCCACTGAAACCTTATTTCGTTACCGTTATTTTCCCCCCTTTTGGTCAAGAAGACATTCTCAATCCCTCAGTGCCAGGGCCAGTCTCATTCCTGGGAGATGTCTCTAGGGAGACCCACTCCCCTGGGAGTCATGTTCCTTGTAGTGGGGAGCGTAATGAGTTTCTTTGCAGAGTTGGGCTTAGAGAGAGGAAGGCCACATCTGAGCAACAAAAGAGGTTCTCTGGAGGTGCCTCTTAGGCATAATTATAGGTAGGCTTAGCTTCCCTTTTACAACCATAAGTTTCATAAGAGCAAGCTTCAAGATCAAGTGTTTGACTTATTAATTAGGGGGTTCCCTAATTTCGTGTAGCATGTATTTTGTCCAAGATAAACAATTAGTGTCACATATTATCTTCACTTAGTGGTACAGTCACCATCACTCTCAATTTTAGACAATTATTGTAACACAAAACACCCCAAAGCTGTTATCAGCCTCTAATTATTTAACCCTAGTATTAGTGTGGTACCATAAGGTATTCCCATTAGATGTAGTCTATTATATGCAATAGGTAGTTTTTCTCATATACCACTCTGTTGTTAACTCTTTGTACCAGTGTCATACCTTAGAATTTGATCATGCAAACACTTATTTATATTTGTAGTGCTAATCTGTGGGATACATGCCTTTAAACAACCCCTTTCAATCATGTTCACCTTCAGTGTAGCACTGATACTTACAATCCCATTAACAAACGAGCATCACCCCTATCCATTCCCATACGTTTAAGTTCACCCTCATTAACATGTCTGTACATATTAGGTAATCATTCCCCCTTCACTGGCTTCTGTCTGTCTCTAGGTCCCCAGTATTCTACATTATAAGACACTGATTTTACATGATGCAGGGAGTTCATATTAGTGATAACATACAATATCTCTCCTTTTGTGTCTGACTTATTTAACTCAGCAGTATTATGTCTTCAAGGTTCATCCATGTTGTCATATGGTTGAACCTTCTTACTGCCATGTAGTATTCCATTGTATGTATATACCACATTTTGTTTATCCACTCATCTGTTGAAGAGCACTTGGATTGTTTCCATCTCTTGGCAATTGTGAACAGTGTCGCTGTGAACATCGGTATGCAAATGTCTGTTTGTGTCACTGCTTTCAGATCTTCTGGGTATATACTGAGAAGTAGAATTGCTGGATCATAGAGTAACCCACTGTCTAGTTTTCTGAGGAATCACCAAACTGTATTCCACAGTGGCTGTACCATTATACATTCCCACCAGCAATGAATAAGAGTTTCAATTTCTTCATATCCTCTCCAGCATTTGTAGTTTCCTGTTTGTTTAATGGCAGCCATTCTTACTGGTATCAGATGATATCTCATTGTGGTTTTGATTTGTATTTCCCTGATAGTTAGTGAAGATGAACGTTTTTTTTCTTCTGTATTTTTTAGAGAACTTTTTAATTTAGCCTTGAAAACATTAAAGTTTCTAGAACCTATGTAGAAATGCATTTCTTCTGTTTTCCAAAACTAGAATGACACCCCCTTCTCTCCCAGTATGGCTCTAGTTAGTCTATACCTAAAAAACAAACAAAAAAGAAGGTTCTAGACTCATCTAGTCCTTTATGTACATAATATTCCTCAGGAACTTGCCTTCTTTATTACTGAAAGTGACCAATGTGTGGCTTTTATACTGAAAACAGGTCACTCTTGGCAGCTTAATTTCAGTAGTGACTTGATAGCTTCTAGCTATTTTGACATTGTGACTTGATATGGAGTTGGGGAGATTTGCTGGAGTAAACCAGGATTCAGGAGCAAAACTTGGAAACAGAACCTGGGTGAGAGCTGTTGGATTGGTCACTGATCAAGGCTGGCCCGAGTGCTTTTTTCCATCATGCTGTCAGATTGCTCTGGCTGCTGAGGAGAAAAAGGAAGTAGCATTTTACTCCAAAATAGGGTACCAGGGAGAGAGCACATGATTCCTTTTAGAGTTCTCCAGGCCTGGTCACAGAGCAGGAGGGTATCTTCAGAACTGCAGCTGGAAGGGAGGCTGGGTAGATCTTGTGTTGGGTGGAACTCCCCCTGTATTTTTAGTAAGAGTGCCCAGAGCATGTCACGCAAACTTATTTTCTTCATGAGATTTTTTGTGGTTATCCAGGCCTGTGATCAGAGCAATCCCATCTCATCAAGTCAGTAATTATATGCTCAAGAGTGACCCCCCCAAAAAAAAAAGATTGTTTAATAAATTCGCTAGAGCTGAGGCATCCAAACAAGAGCATAATCCTTCCAGGTTGTCACTTTGGGAGGCTGTGTACTTATTCCACCAATGGTCCCATTGCTCAAAAGGTTTTGACATTTTCCTTTCAACCGTGCATTTAGAGTCTACCACATGGGCTGTTTGCACTGTTGACAAATCTTTATCTTTAGAAGGATGAAAGTAGCTAACTAAATATTTAGAAAAAGCCAAAAGTAATTTTGGATCCTGCCTCGCAGATAGTGTGGGTGTGTGATCAGGCTGACAATTCCATTTTGGGTTAAAAATGAGATCTGATATTCTCATATGGTCTATCCTTAGGTTCTGAAAGCAGTTTTTGAAGAAATATTTTTAAAACATTTTGAGTAAGAGAAGCATAATTGAAATAAGTGCTAGTTTCTTGATGTGACTACTCTGATGATAATAGTTGTTCAGATGTATACGTTCTGGTTGTATGTTTCATCAAGTCGTGTTATTCTCTAGTTTTAAGACTATTAAATTATTTTAAAATAGCAAAAAGTTCCTTTTGACGCTTACTGTGGTACTCCATACAAATGAAACTGTTCAGGAAGAGAAAGAGGGGATAGAATGGGATAGATAGATAGAATGGGATATGGGGAGACCTGTATTGTAATCGCTTTGCAAGTTGACCTTAACCTAGGCCCCAGGTTCTTCATCTGTAAAAAGCTAATAATAATGTCTACATCACAGTACTATTGTGATGTTTTTAATGAGGTACTGCATATGGAGCACAGATCATGGTGCCTTGTACGCAATAGAGTTCAATAAATATTAAGCCATTTTTATCATGCTATCTTGACATTTGGGATTGCCTGGAGAAGAGGAAGAATGGAGAAATGGAGGGATAGGTGCTGTTTGGGGAATAAAAAGTAATGATAGTAGAACAAGACTGGCCTCTCTTCAGTTTTTAAAATTCTCCAAACCAAACCCGTTTAGCCATACTCCAGTTATCTTTATGCTACCTAGGTTCATGTCATGAATGACATGAGCAATGTTTTAATTTTCAGCTATCCCTAATATAAAGTTTTACTTCTTTATTGCGTTTCTGATCATATTCAGAACAAAAACAAAATGAGACAAACCAATAATCTCAACATCCCCCCAAAATATGGTGTTGAAGATTTGTATAACAAGTTATATTATGTTCCCACTTGGTATAGATTTTGTATATTAAAAAAATGCAAATCTTACCAGTTGCGTTATGTTGCTTTTTAAACAGATGAAGATGAGGATGGTGATAGAATTACAGTGAGAAGTGACGAAGAAATGAAGGCAATGCTGTCATATGTAAGTATATTACAAATGAGGACTATTTTTTAAAATGTTAATGTAATTGAGGATGTTGTTCCATGGGTATAGTGAGGTTATGAAAGCTAAATCACAGTTGCCATAAATTTTTTCCAAATGATATATAAGTTTTCAGAGATTTCCTTATGTAGAAGTTGAGGGCATTTTTTTTCAAAGGACTTGTACACTTACTGATCATATCATGAACATTAAGAATAATGCATCTTAATGACTTGTATTAGGTATGGTGCAGACTAAATGGACTATCAATTTCCTGTATTTTTTATGCAGTACTTAAAGTAACGGCTTATTGAAAATGAACCCCTGGGCTCTAAAAAATTTTTCAAAATCTACTTTTGACTGGAGATCTCTGTCACCCTTCCAAACATTCTGTAGTTATAATGTAGCTGCAGGCTTAATATGAATACACAATTTAAAGATGTACTCTGGGTTATTTTATTCCCCCTCATGTCTCCCCCCACCCCAGCCCCCCACCCCTCCATGAACTAAAGGGTTACTTACTGAATCAAAATGATCTGAATATATCCTGAAATGACTTTTCTTTTGTGTTTCAAGTTTCACTGAAAAATTTCTTTAGCATTTGTCTGGGACTGAAGTAGATAAACAAGAGAAAAGCTTTAATAATAAGCTTGAAAAATTCAATGAGGAAGAGACATAGCTTCCCTGAGCCCAGATTTGAGCTCTCCTCTCCTTTGTTTTGTTTTGTTTTGTTTTGTTTTATCTAAGTTTGTAATCTGCTTGCAGAATCCTCTCTAGTGGGCTGGTGGAAACATCATTGGACTGGAAGTCAGGAGACCGTGGCCCTTCTCTGGCTTCCTGGCTTTAGGCAAATCACTTAACCTTTCTGTGCTGCAGTTGCCTTATCTGTCAATTGTGGATAATAATACTTGTCCTTTTTACTGCACAGGGTCATTGAAATGATCAAATGGGATAACAGATGTGAAAGCCCTTTGAGAAGTTAAAAGTTCTATACAAATGCAAAGTGGTATTATTGTGGAAATAAAGGAATCAGGACCCTTGCTTTTCATTGAGGCTCTAATCTTAGCCACAGTTAGGTTTTAGGTTTTTGATTGTCTTCAACTTTAACCAGGTTATTGTTTCATTGTAATGAAAACTGTAAAATACCTGTATGGATTTCCACCAGTAGTTTTAATTTAGGGTAGGAAGAAAGAGAACAAGAAGGATGGCATGATTAACAGAGCGTTGCATTCCAACTAGCACAGAGTAAGAAAAGTCAATTTCCCATTGACTTCCCATTAACTTATGTGGGAGTCTTTGTGTACTGAGAATTTAGAGCTGGGCTTATCAGTACCTTGAAAGGCAGAGTAGGAATATTGATAGATGGCTAACTTTCAGAGAATGTGACATGCTTATTTTTGGAAAACACATACACTCATACACACACACACAGATTTGTTCTAGTTTTTTTTAGATATATCCATTGTAGAGAACTGACATCAGTGTATTTTCATTATGCATCTGACATGACCACACACAAAGGTGTGGTTTTGATAATGTACTTTTGGAAAAATCTGACAAACTGTTCTTGTTGAGAAACATTACTGTGTGTGATTATTGTGATAATAATCATTTCAGTTTTTTAAGTGCCTGCTATGTACTGTGAGGTAGATATTCTCATCGCCAATTTTTAGATGAGGGAGCCATGGTTAAGAGACTTGCCCATGGTCTTAGAGCTAGTACAAATGTGAAGATGGAATTTAGGTTCAGCTCCTCCTTGTACCAAAGCCTGTGCTCACTCACTCATCCACATCTTGCAGATTATTATTAGGCTCTTTCTCTGTTATGAATTATTATTAAATTCTGAATGGTTTGTGTTTATTTAATATCTTAGTTTAGATATCTGTAGTCTGTAGTCCTTTTGATTATGCTTATTTTCTCGAATTTCAGTTTTTAATTATTTTTGTGTTATTGGAAAATATTAGAGTCATGTAATTGTACTTAAGTTTACAAGGTTTTCTGGTCCGAAGAGAGATCATTTATTCTCAGATATTTGGATTTCATGAGCTAATTGATTTTTCATTTTTAGATTGGAGGACAGATAGAGGCATGGCAACTTTTAATTTTGCCAAATAAAAACATTCCTAAAGGTATTAAACTAATAAAAATGATCTGCTGCCACCAACATTTCATTTAAAAAAAAGAAAAAATAGTAGGAATCATTTAAAAATTAAAACAATGGACAAGATATAATCTCAAAAGAGAAAAGGGTATTTCTTTAAAGTGAGTAAATTTAGTTTTGTGTAAAACATACTACATTATTCTTATTTTCCTAATTTTCTATGGATGGTAAAAACTTTTTTGTATTGGCACTAGTCCGTGGTTTGTGGTTTGGCTACTATTGACCAGTTGGGTCCAGGCATTTTCATTTGATTCATGCAACAAATATGGATGGGAAACTGAGGCCCCCAAAGAATTTTAACCTCCTTAAGGTAGATTTTCACTCTTCTTATTCTGAGTGTTTGAGTAAAATATTTTAGGATGAAAATATCCCTGAAGGAGGTAACAAGTAAAGTCATTTAAAACTTTGATGGAATTTCCTTTCCTCCTGTCTCTTGGAGTTGCCCCTACCATCACATCCCTTCTGTTTATGTAGAGTCAGGCTTTGACTAAACATTTAAAAAATAAAGAATAGGGGAGTCTCTTTCTCTGAAAGCAGAATCAGTTGGCTGACTGTTCTTTTAATCTGTTCCTTCTTGTTGGAATTTGATTGGGTTACAATTTAGCAAAAAGAGCACCATTTAGACCTAATTTCACAATAGATTTTGAATGATAGTCCTTGTGGTTACCAGCTTGTTATTAAAAACTTGCATTGGTCTTTGTTTTTTAGGTTCATTTTGGCTCTGGGAAACTTCGGTCATAGATGTGTTACTGTGGCATAGGGAAGATACTGAGAGATGACCAGATATTTAGTGTTTTTAAAAAGCAGCTTAGTTTTTCATGTGGAATTCAATAATTTGGGGCCACCTTTGTATTTCTTTAAAAGCAGTATGGGAGCATTCACAGTTAGAGGCACTCTTACTATAAATCCTTTAATTATTGTTTTGCATTGATTACAAAGGTAAAGTGAATAAACAGCCTAGATCTCTGCATAGGAATAAATTTTTTTTTTGCAGAATTGCATTTTTTCCCCCCTGAATGCAAGCATTTTCTGGCTTTGGGCCAACACAAGTGTAAGTTTTTATCAGTAATTTAAATAGATTTTTGTATTTGACCTGACAGTGTTGCCTTTTTAATTGAAAACTTATCAATTATTTAAATAGCTAGCAGCCTTAGGCTGTTAATTTTGTGTGTGCCATAATAATGGCATATAGTGGTTTTTGATACATGTGACACATGGAATATTGTATTGTGGTAAGGATTTGTCATGACGATAGGTTGTTGTGTGCTGTTAAATAATAACCAACGTATTAAGTTAAAGTCTGTTGACACACATTAGTACTACTTTATGTAAGTTATTTAGAAGTTGTATTCTTTTCTGCATTAGATATATTTTTAAGAGATAATGAGAAGAAAACAAAGCTATAATAAATTGTCTTTTAAGAAAATGTAAAGTAATTTGGTCTCCACGGAGATATCTAATGTATTGAAAGAATTCAGCAGCCAAGTGTTATTACAGCACCAATGTGATAGCTTTCTGCGTTTTGTTATGAGTTTGTGTTAATCAACAATCTGTTTTTATAGCGTAGTTTCTTGTAAGTTATGTTGTGAGAATATTTCACTTCTGGGATCATGGCTTTTCCTCTGACACTATTGTATCTTTTTAATTTCCCCGTAAAGTATTTTTTAATTAGAATTTGAAATGCTTTATTGGAAAAAAAAATACACAACCTACATATTCTGAAAACTAAATACCTGATCATTGCTAATTATTTAAAGGACCCTGCTAAATATTCCTTTAATGTAGTTTAAAATATTTTTTTGTTTCGGTTTTTCTTCCCTCTCTCATTTTCTAGAAAGCTTAAAAATAGTGTGCTGCTTTTCTTCTTCCACCTTTTTGTATTTGTTGTCTGGTAGTGCTGTCTTCATTTCCTTACAGCATTAACCAACAAGACTAGCCCTTGTTTATTGGTTCATTATAAGCCTTATCTATCATTGAAGTCTAATTCTAGGAAGGGTCTATTTTAATATTAATCTCTGGTGTCTGATGACATTTCATTAAGAAACTTAGCGGTACATCTTGCTTTTGTAAATGGATTTGTAATTGTTTCTGCTAAATCCTTGTGTCTAGTAAAGGATTTATTATAACTGGTTCTCTCAGTACTGAGGGGCTTGTATGAGTGAAGCACAGTATTACCAAGAATAATTTTCTTCATCTTGCCTATTCTTTCTTTATACCATTTCCCCTCATTGCCAGAAAAGTATGAGGTGATTCTACTGGATTGTCTCCCATTATGGCAAAGACCTTTTGTTTTAGAAGAGTGTAAGTATTCCCTTTGGTATACTTGACATAGTATATGTACTTTTTTAGACATCGGGTGCCATGTAGGAAAATAGTTTTTGACCTCTGGAGCACCTTGTATATTGGGTTATGATTAGCTTTATCCTAGTATATAGAACTTGGAGATTGCCTTTGAAATCATAATTACTCAAGTAGAGTTGGAGGGGACCGTTAGAGTTCCTCTTGTCCAACTCTTTCATTTTACAGATAAAGAAATTGAGGCTCAATGAGACCAGATCCACTAAGAGGTCACATGGCTTCACTCCTCGTGGTTTCCAGTGATACTATTTTTTTGGTATCTATTGAAGTTCTGTTTTAGGAGGCTTTGCAAATACAGTTTTTTTCTTGATAGTAAAATTGATGCTGTTTACTTAGTATCAGTGTATCTGAGTTTGAACAAGAGTGTAAAACATACTCTGTGGGCTTTTGAAGTTGTAAAGTTTGTGTCTTTACCTACAAGGTTGAGTTTAACAACAAAATTTGTTGCCCGTTTAGAAGTTGAACGTTTAACAGCCTCAGAGCCTTTGCTGTTAGGAAGTTTTCTTTAAAGAGCAAAGAGTCTGGAAGCTCATTTTTCACTTGGTGCTTTAGAATATGCCCATATAAAATAGATCCTACCTTGACTTACTATGCAAGTGGCAAGATCAACTGATTCCTCAATGAGTGGTCAGTTCCTCTAATTCAATGGAATTCATTCTAAATAATTGATAATGTAGTATATTCTTCTTGCAAGGGGGGAAACGGTGAAAAGAATGGTAAAGCTAAACTGAAGGAAATTAATAAATCATGTAGGAAATTATTCAGTTTATTTACTCAAATAATGATGTTTTCCAAGCTGTAAAGATTTTGTTTTGTTTTCTCGTCCTAGTCAGAGAATAAAACCTTTCCAGAGGCAGATTATTTTAAGCCCTTCTCTGGAATATTTGGATGCCCCTTATTTAGCCCCTGTTATGAAATATCTTGGGGCATGTTTGGTAGCAAGGAGCAGAAGCATGCTCAAATTAGCGTCAGAACAAGGGGTTTATTATGTGGAATAATAAATCATGGAAATCATGGAAGCAAACACAAAGATGAGTACAAGCAGGCCACAGCCAGGGTAGCATCAGGGCACACTGGGGAACTCTGGAACGGGAGCTTTGAACCATGAATATTTTGTCATTAATGTGGCTCTGTTCGGCTCCATCTTGGCGGAAGGCTCAGCACAACCTACGGAGGCAGAACCATGTGGTACATTGCTCAGTCCTGTTGGGCCAGTGGCTAGGAGCGTCTTCTCAGGGATGTGGACTGGGAGGAAACCATGGGCATCTAGCAGTAGGATTGTTCTGGGATGTAACCAGGATGTTAGGTTCTTGTTATCAGCCCCCAATGAACCTCTCTGCTTTAGGGCCAGCTTTACTGGAACCAAGAGGGGCATTTTCTACATATTTCTAAGGGTGATATAAATTTGCTGTAATGCAGTAAAATTAGAGGAATTTAGTAAATTATCAACATAGGAAATATAATGTGTTCAAAAAGGTATAAATTGAGGTAATTGAAAATACCAAAGCAAGTCATTTCTCTCTATATTATGTTTTTTATTCATTTCCCACAGCCTTTTTATTTATTTTTAAATAGCATTTGAACAGAAGGCCAAATCTTTATCAAAGCACTATCTAAAGTGGCTAAAGCAAACAGTCTATTTATAATGGAATGCCCCATTTGGTCTGCTGTCTGCATGGCCTTATGGTCCTGTAATTTTAAGTGTCAGGGTCCTGAAGCTACAATTTAAATTTCTCCTACTTTAGAAGTATAGCAGAATTGCTGCAGCCTATGTGGAGGGTCAGGGCAAACACTGCCCCAAACTATCCATGGTGATGACTCGGAGGGCTTTAGCTGAAAGGATCCTACAAGTTTTGACCCATCTCTGAATACAAGTTTAAACTCCTTCTGCCAAGGCACATTACCTTAAACTTAGCCAAGTTGAATTTCTTCTGCTATTGACTGCCCAAAACTCTGTTTAGACCATCTGGAGCTTCCTCAAGTCCCTGACAGTTTTACTAACCAAAACAAACAGTGCTGTCATTAAACTTAGCCAACTTGCTGACTTTTGCACTTTCAAATCATACATAAATACATCTATCCAGTATCCTTAGCCTATAAACAGGCTCCAGAGTTGTTTCCTGTTGGCCTTTTCACTGGAAGACTTTACATTCTGATTTTCTTTCTCTTTGTCTGTTCAATCCATGACCAAATATGGACCTTTGTCCTAGAGTCATTGAAAGAAGAACATGTGCACACTGTAGTCATGTCATAGCATGGGCAATGAGTCATCAGGGAGTGGGGAGACCTGAAGTCAGGTAAGTAAACGTAACTATTAATTTGGCATTCAGAATAGATTGGCTTCATTTGTTGGTTTTGATAGGGAGGCAGTTGTGTATATCATGAAAGGTCAGCATCACAGAGGAAAAGCCTGTTAATACAAAGTACAAGAAATAATGGAAAGATGGTATAAATGATGACATATCCAGATAGTATTGTAATTGAATTTGTAGTCATTTAACAGTTAAAATGGTTGGGTTCTTCACTGAGAAAACTAATAAATCTACTATGGACTCCAAATAGTTGGTTAGTTTATTGATTATTGCTGTAATTACTGACTGAGCTACATATAATGGGCTGTGCTTACAGTATTGACAAAAGAAGAATTTGAAAATTTTATCATTAGTAGAAAAAAACAGCACGCATATTCCTTATACATTGAATTACTGCCCTAATTATGTTGTCTGTTAGAAGACATGCTAAGGAAGAGATTTAGGAAACTGTCCTGTTATAAATGTAAGGAAGAATAATAAATAAACCAGGCTTGTCCTTTATATATAAAGACTTGCCACTCAGCAAATTAGAATGTATAACCAATGGGAGTCATTACCATCTTTGATTTAGTCCCTACTTGCCTCCTTCTCTTAAACATTTTGGGAACACCTATTATGTGTAAGAAACAGCACTAGGCACTGTAAGGCAGAGGTTTCTTATGTTTTGGGGGACATCGGCTCTTTTGAAAATCTGGGGAAGCTTGTCTTTTTCCCAGAAAGTTCTCATATGTGCAACATTTCATATTTAAATTTCAAAGACTTCAAGGATCTCCTAAAGGATCTCCTAAAGCCCATATAGACTCAGATCAGTACCTCCATCATAAATGATAATAAGATGTACAAGAAATGGTCTTTGCCCCTCATGAGCTTCCAGAATGGAAATAATGTTCCTTACAATCCCCTTTTACTTATTTTATTTGCAGTAATTGAAGGAAGGGGAGGGGATACTGGATCAGCCTCAGTAAATGTTAGTTAAATCCTACCTCTGTAATTGGGCCAACATTTTTAGTGATCTTGTTTAGTGGTTCATGTATCACCCTTTTTTACTGTTCTATCGATGGGAAATTCACAGCATTGTGTTACATTTCAAGATTTTTTTAAGTACTTTACAAGAAGCTTTCCATATACCAGCTCCTTTGATTTTGATCTTCCTAACCCCTTTATAAGGTGTGCAGGGCAGGTATTTTTTCCATTTTTACAGCTAAGGATACTGAGGCACAAATTGCATGCCTTTCTCAAGATCACACAGCTAGTTAACATAGGACTGGGGCCTGAGGTTACTCACTCACTCACTGATTTGCTCACCATGCTTAACAGCGGGTCTTTCATACAGCAAGTATTTATTGGATAGCAGCTATCTGGCCACACACTATACTAGGTGGCGAGGGTGTGGTGAAGAAGGAGTTCATGCTCTCAAGGAACTTAGGGTTCAGTCAGGGAGACCTACAAAAAAGCAAACAGTGTTCAGTGTAAGAGGACAAGAAAACCCTTAATGACTTGGCAGTGTGAAAAGTGCTGTAATATGCTTAAGCATAGATGCTCTGTGAGCATAAAGAAGGAGCACCTAACATAGCCTTTTGGGATTTGAGAAGGCTTCCTGAAGGGGGTGGTGTGTAGGTGGATTAACTAGAACAAAAGAACTGGGAAGGGAATGTTGTGCAGAGAGAACAGTGGGCTTAAAAGGCTCCAAGGTGGCAGAATGCCTGGTGTGTCCAGGAGGAGCTGCAGGTGATTCGGTCTGAGAGTAATACAGACATGAGGAGTATGAGATGATGTTGGGAAGGAGGTGGGCTAGATCACAGATGTCCTTATCTTGAAGGAGCAGGGAAGTGACATGGTCACATTTCATATCTCTGGCTGCAATCTGGAGAGTGGCTTGAGGGAGAAATGGCCTGAAGTGGTGAAGCCAGGGCTATTCCAGTTGAAAGATGATAGTGATCTGAACCATGGTGGGCCTATGGAGTTGGTGAGAAGTGGAGATTTGAGAAGTGTAGAGGAAGTAGAATTAATAAGACCTGGTGATTGGTTGAATATGGGGAAAGAAGGAGAGATGGTCTGGATTACCTTCAGATTCCTGGTTTGGGAACCTGGGTCATGGTGATGTCATTCACTGGGATAGTAAACCCAGCTGGTAGAAAACAGGTTTAGGGCATGAGGAAGGTATGAGAGACATAGGAAATTCAGTTTTGGATCTGCTGAATGTGAGGGGCCTCTGGATAGCCAATTGGATATGTTCCAAATCTTAGGAGCGAAATCTGGGCTGGAAATAAAGATTTGTGATTCATCAGCTCCTAATTAGTCTCAATGACTCCTCTGGTAATTGAAACCTTTGAAGTGGCTGAAGTAACTGAAGGAGAGCATAAAATGAGAAGAGAAGGTTGATGAAAAACCATGGGGAACAACAGTATTTAAAGGAGGGGTGGGGAAGGAGCCATGTACAGGAAACTGAGTGGAGTGATTACAGAGGTAAGAGGGAAACCAGGGGCACCACTGAAGAATGCGAAAGAGGCCCTCCACCAGCTCAGGTCTTTTTGTACTCCCTGTGCTTCGCCAAGTTCTGAAAGATCTGAATGCCTAAACCTCATTGGGTATGACTGATTGAAGAAACCAGAGCTGTTTACCAGTTCAACAGTTCATCCAGTAGCCTAGTTTATTCAGTTTTGTGTTTTGAGGTATGAGAAATGTGAGACAACCTACCTTTTAACTCTTAAATAGTTAACATTCATTTTATGTTTGGAGTGCATGGACTAGAATGAAACCATTTGCTTTGTCTGTGAAACAGGGGTGGTGATACTCCTAGAATAAGTTGTGAGAAATTGAATGGATAAATGTAAAACATGCTAGTGAGCCTGACACACAGTAGGTATTCAATAAGTGATAGTTGTTTCTCTGTCTCTGCCTCTCTCTCCTTTCTCTCTTTTAGTAGCGAACTTGTGCCTTATAAAATTAAACTATGCTCTTTTGGAACTCAAATTTTTATATGGCAGATTTCCATGAAAAAAAAAAAATGTAATTATTGATTGAATTGTGCTGTTAGAATTAGAATTAGGTTCATAACAAATAGGAAGACTGATAAACTTGCTAACAAAACAAAGCCAAAAATTGTACTTGCTTTCCCCTTGTTGAATCTGACCCTCTGTTTCAGATTAATTAGATTTTTGGATAACTATGCTAAACTTTGTCAGATCGGTTTGAAAATTGTTTAAGGATTTTAAAGAACATCTCAGAGGGACTTTGAAACTAATCTGAGACTGGTACTGGAGATTCTATTAGCATTCACAAAACTGATTAATCTTTTGCCCAGTTAGCTGATTGATTACTGCTGCAATTACTACATGTAGCAGATGCAGGGAATACCAGCAGAAAACACATTTTATAACTGCTGCTGATGCATTCAGTTTGAGTGCAATATTTTGTCCTTTTTATACATAATTAATATTTTATATTTAAATGCTGAGACATTTCTACTTAGAAGATAGAAGGTGCTATGCTGGAAACTGTTCCAGTGTTAGCAAGTTCACTTTTTTACTTCTCAACTGCTAATAATAGGTTATAGTTTACAAAGTGCCTTCACTAATTCTTTTGCTGCAGTTTGATTTTGAGCCTCCCAATAATCCTTTGAAATAGTCACGATAGGTATCTTCACTGTCATTGGAGGAAACTGAAATTCCTAACGTTGAATGACTTCTTGAAGACTATATGCAAGTTAATGAATGGCAGAATCAAGATTTGACCTCATTTCAATCAGTCAATATTTAGCAAACACCTACTACGTGCAGGGCTTTGTATTAGGGGTAATAAAAGCCAGGATAGTATTATAGAGAATAAGATAAGGAAATTATTAAAATAACTTCAAACTCTGGTGCTGTTAATATTATAATAGCTACTTTCTTACAAGCAGTGTTACATATCTTGGAATAAAGGGGTTAGTTTTTTTTTTTTGTTGTTTCTTTTTTTTCCTTTTTTTCCTTTTGATTTATCTAGTAGAAGTCCTGTCTGTCTCTTCACTGCTTTTTTAAAATCACTATTCACAATAAAATTGGAGAGAATCTCTTTAATGGGAGAATGTATACAAAATACACTAAGGAAAAGATCAAGATCTGAAAATAATTGATCTGAAATTAAGTGCTGTCTGATCTATTTTCTCATATGAGCCTCACAGTAATTCTGCAAGTAGATACTATCTTCACTTTACAACCAGGTAAACTGAGACTCAGTGAGCATTGCGTTACTTAGATTATGTGCTAATAAACAGACCTCCTGGGTGTGAGATCTCAGATTCCTCCAAGTGCCTTACTCATCTCACTGGCAGCACAGGCATTGTGGCCCGTCAGGACTTCACTGTTCTACAGCTACCACATATCGTCCTGCATTTTATCCTTTTCCCTTGGGATACTACATAAGCAGTGGCCTGAGCTCCTAGTCCTGGTGCCTTGTTGGGGACTGCCCAGCCCTTGCTAGGCCAGCTCCTCAGCAGTCAATTCGACAGAATGGATCCACACCGAGGATTTAACCATTACCCTCTTGTAGCATGTCTTTGATAGTGAATTACTTTGCTGTGTGGAACCCAAGATTCTCAAAGTTAATACAGTGACAGATCAAATCCAGTATTTCAGCAGGAGAAAATATACCTTGGATTCAGAAGAATTATAGAAAAATAAAAAACACACAAAACCTAACTACTTGCTTTAGAGAAACTTGTAAGGGGCATACTTAACATCATTACCATGACTGGGTTCATTATATTACAAAGAGATGTTTTCTAGATTTCTAAAAAATTACTTCAATGATAATAAAACTGTATTTTGCCAGTTGATTTGGCACGGATCTGAAATGAAAGAGAAGCCATTTTTATTTATTTATTTGTGAGGTAAATAAATAAAGTTGGAAAACAGGTCAATTTCATGCATGCAAGGTTTTATAGTAGGAAAAAAAAAGGCGTTGCACCTGTTCTGACCCTTTACATTTGAGGTTATTTGTTTTCAGACTTGACCCCAAGCACCACTTTCAGACAACTCTGTAATTAATTTGTTAGATAAAGCATGAGGATAGTTTATTTGCTTTGGTTTCTAGGACTGTGGTAAAGTAGTAACCGAAATTACTAACCTATTGTACATAGCAGTTAATTAAAGAAAAGCATTAACTGTAGGAGAACACCACCACTACTGCTGTCTTGTATCAGTATAAAAAGGCAGTAATTTTTTTGACAGCCACTGATTGGAAAGTTGCTTGCAGCCTTCTTGAAGCAAGGGGGTACATGCTGTGGATCAATAACCGGCAAATTTCCCATTAAAAAGAATACCTGAGCAATGTTCCAAATAGCCACTGGCATCTTAATTTTCCATGGAAACCTCAAATACTTGTATGCCGAGGACAAGTCATTTTCGGACAATTTTTCCAGACTACTTGTTAACAGTTATTGCTGTCCCAAAAGGTTGACAGCTTACATGATTGATATTTCATTTACTTGTCATCACTGAGTAATGGCTAGTGCTGTATTTCTGTGGTATTAAGGAACAGTCTCTTGAAAGACATTTGCCTTAGTATGTTTTCCAGAGAGTATGTCGTACATATTTATGCTGTATGTATATATGTTTTTAGGGCCACAGAAAGAGATGACTGGTTTCCTTTACAGTTTGAAAGCCCTTGGAGAGCAGGGTGAACTTATTGCCTAGCTATCAAAAACCTCCTTTATTTGTTTTTACGGCCAAGAGTCTTAAACCTGTTAATTTGTGATTCCCAAGATGTGGTCGAATTTTATAGCTCCCCTTTATTTCAGTGGAAAAAATAACTTGATCTTTTAATAATTTTAATCAACTTTTTTTAAGAATGTCAGCAAATAATGCCAGCCAAGGAGGAATTTCCTGAAAATGTGGTAGTTAAATAATGCAAGTGTTTCTAAAAATGAAAACTGCAAGGATTGCAGGGAAGTTCTGCTCTGTGACAACTCCTCAAAACATGAAATCAGTGGTTTTCATTGTTGATTTTTTCCTATGAAGAACATGACTTTGTTGTTTGTTGAGTGTTAGAAGAAGTGAGGGTACAGAAGCCATCTCCAAGTTAGGTGGACAGATGCTCACCAATTAGGGTATTAAGAAAAATGAGAACCAGACTGTCTTACAACCTACTGAATAATTTGTGTTTAAAAAGGAGTATGCAAGTTTTCTCAGAAATTTATTTTTTGTGTTCAGAATTTTACAGTGAAATTTGGTCTGTACTGAAGTACTTAAAAGACTAAAACATAAAAAGTATGTTTTATTTAATTTTGCTTGAAACTAGGCTACCTTTTTATCATAATAATCTTGTAATCTTAGAATGGGTCATGTTTTGGGTGCTAGTTCAACAGTCTCTGTGATTTAGATTTCCATTATCTTATCATTTTATGAACAAATGTGAATAATGTTTGATTAACTGGCATGTAGGTCCAAGTCAGATGTGAAGCTTCTTCATTTTGCTTTGCAAAAATCCAGGAAAAAGGACAAGAAGCAATTTGAGAAATTTCCACCAAAATGTATTTTGTCATTTTTAATACATATCATTTTCAAAATATTTCTAGAGATCAAATACTAATCTGAAGTCTTAATCAACATTTTTACTGTTAAAGATAAATAGTCTAGAGGATTACTTTATACTGGATTCTCAATCCTGAAGTATTCAATAGAGGCATTTTGATGTGCAAATAGGGAAAAAGTATTCTCAAGGCTGATATGTATATACCAGCAATTTTAAAAAGTACCATGAATTAAAAACCTGTGTCTGTTCCAGTATGCATACATTACTGAGTAATCTCTTTCTGTAATTTCTTTGCAGTATTATTCCACAGTAATGGAACAGCAAGTAAATGGACAGTTAATAGAGCCTCTGCAGATATTTCCAAGAGGTAATGTTGAACAAATTCTAATCAACAATGATTATTTCAGCAAACTGTTTCATCAACAGTTGTGTTTTCCAAAGGTTTAAATGCACATAACATGATGTTTAGCTCTTAATTTGAAAAAACAAAAGAAGTGTTCATTATCGTGAGGATTGCAGGCTATGTTACAGTTATGGCAGATAAAATATCTAATTTACTAGAGTAAATTAAACTAACTAGATTGTTTTTTGTTTCTGAAGTACATCCTTTGCTTAAAGAACTCTTTGGGGGTCCACATGGTTTCTAAACCAAGGCAAATGAATGACTTTATTTCTGGATATTTCTCAGTTGTGCCTCATGATGGTGGTCAAAGCTGCTACTGAAGAGAAAGCTTTCAACTAGTGCAGAAGCTAAGATTTACTGAGGGGTTTTAGGAGAGAAATTTTGGTGGAATGTTTGGCAACTTGTTTTTTTGGAGGAGGCATTTTGTAAATAATGGAAAATCTTTGTAAGTGGGAATTTGACTAAGTCTCCAGAAATGTGAGATAAGGGTAAGTCTTGGGAATTGCATGGTCAAATAATTTTCTTTTTCCCTTTTAGATTTGGCAGTATTATCCTGAGATATGATTAACTGTATGTAGATGTTCCCTCAAAATTTCAGTAATGGTGAAAAAGAATAGTTTAATTATATAAATCTATTAAGGCTTTCACCTGTTATCCATTGCCCCACTTGGAATCCATGTTTTCTAACTGATGGGACAATTAAGGAAATTCTCCATGTAACTCTTCCAGAAATAACTTAATTGAAATAATTAAAAGTCAGACTTAGTTCGTTAACTGATACTGTACAAATAATCATAGTGTGCGTCTTCCAGTTAAACATTCTAGACCTTCATTACCTGTAACACTCTGAAGTCTGAATGGCTCAATTAGCCAACAGGCTCTTAGTTGCACTGATACAGTCTCCAAAGGCAGCTGGCTCAGCCAGTCCATGACAAGTCTGGGTTCAAGAAGAATGCTCCTCTTCTAGCTTTTGCTCAGGCAACAGGATTGTTAAGGTTTATTACATTATTAATGATAACTAATTAAAGAGCTAAGTAAATAATAATTTTTAAAAAAGGACCATTCAGGGCCAATGATGAGAGTGTGTCTGAAACAAGATTTATGATTAATCCAATTCTGTTGCACCTGAAGACTAAAGACCAAAAAAAGAAAAAAGAAAAGAAAGGAAATGTTACCATTCCTGTGTATTAAACCAAGTTAATGTTCTCATTCAACTGGAGAATTAGGACAGGTTTCAAAGTTGTTTCCCCACTAGGGATATTTTGTTACCAGTTGAAAATTTCCATCAATTGCTTCCTTACTTGCTAACGTTATACTCTATTTTAACAAACCCTAGCACAATATCCTGCAGAATTACAGTTCCAACACTGAGTCTTCATTTTCATTTTCAATAAAGTATTTATTTCTCTTCACCCAATATGTTTTCAAGTTATTTTCTTTCATTTGGGAGACAATACCTTTTAGTTTCCCAGTTCATACCATTTTACCCATTCCTGTGATAAAAAAACCATTTTTAAACTTCTGCCCTGTTCAGGCATTGATACTGTTTTTTGTATCATCATTTCTAATTCTCCCAACAATTCTACTTACTAGGTATTATTACTTCCATTTTATAGATGAGACTCAAGCTTCAGAGAGATTAAGTAACTTCAGAGTCCTACAGCTTACAAGTGGTTACTATACCCTTTGAATAAGAATTTTGTTTAAATTATAATTTCCTTTAAGTGGAAGGACATATGTGTTAAAATATTAGAGTGTTCATGGGGCAGTTTGGAGGGGTTGGTAGGAGTGGGGAGAAGAGTATATTGTGGGGAGAAGATACTTAAAATAAAATTTATGGGATATGAGTGTCACATGTAATCCCAGCACAGAATATACTAGGTCTTATTAAGTACTTCTTACTTAAATATAGTCCTTCCAAGACAATTAAAAAATTTTCAAAATATGGAAGACACACTCTCCTCTCTCTATGGGTTTTTTTCATGTTAACTCTTTCTAGTTCTTTGTCGTCTTGTTTGTTGGGTGTATTACCTGGGGCTACCTATTTGGCTAGAGGCCCTTGGACCTTAGAGTCCATTGTCAGGCCCCATGTTAAACTGAATCTTTCAACTGAATAAATAGGAAAGACAGGAGAAAGCGATTCTGTTCTAACATGAGATGTTCTCATTCCGAGTGGCACATTTGCCTTAGAATAGTAATTCCTACCACATAGCTAAGTTGCCTCTGCAGTTAAAAAGATATGTTTAATATTAGTAGTGTGAACATTCACTAGCTTTATGGTAACTTCTGACTCTCTAACTTCAGGAAATACGAGGTTATTGGGTTTTCTTGAATACTGTTTAGATTTCCAATCTTGAAGGTTTGAGAAGCCATTTGAGGAGTGAGGCAGATGTTAAGGTTAGAGGTAAGAGGTGATGTCTGTCTGTTATTTGTTGGTTAGCCACTTGCTTATTAAATGAAGTTTATGAATGCACTGGTTACTGCAGTCTAAATACAGTGAAGCATTGTATTAGAAAGTATTGATGGTCCCTCAAGGACCAGTCATCATCAAGTGTATGTGACTATTGTTTTGTTCAAAAAGTTAATTTCCATTTTAAGGAAAGAAGATTTAGAGTCTTAATTTTTATGTATTTAAGAGAGATAAATAAAAACCTTTTATTTAGGTTTAGAAATATTTTCTAGGAAAATAACATAATAAATTTGAATATACTGAAATAAATAAAATTACAATAATGGATGTGCTTTGTAATTATTTACCTATGTCTTCTTATTAATAAATGGCTCTGTTTCTTGTCAGAAACAGAGGAAAAATAAATGAACATGCAAGAAAGAAGCCAAAAACAAAAAAAAAACAACAAAGTCATCCTTCCCAAAACAATCGATCAAAATTGACAGCCTCTTAACATACAGTCTGTAGAGCACCATAGTTTTCAAATGGAGGCAGTATTTTTACTTTGGGTTGAGAAGCTTTTGTATTTTTTAACATTTGTTGAAGAAGCATCTGCTGAATTGAAAAAGTCTTAATTCAAGATGGTGTCAGGAAATAACCCGCCCCCCACATTGCTTTCTCTTTAGACCTAAATATTAGCAGATGTCAAGATTTGTAAGAAATGTAGTGAAATTAATTATATCTCTGTATTTAAATAAAATTAGACTGCTTATGGTTGTGCAAACTTGTCTTCAAATTTGAATAGTCCATCTTAGAATCTCCACCAATCTTTTTGGCATTTGAAGAATCTTCTCCCATCTCCCTCAAAACACTAGCTATTTTCAAAGATGTTTAAGTGATAGCAAATACGCAATATAATAAGAGTGAGGAAAGATTGCAGAAATTTGAACTATGAAAGTAATCTAATCATTTTAGCTCAGTTAACTTGATTTTTATATGTTTTAAGCAGAAATTGGAATTTATATGAGGTAGTGTCAGAAAGCTTTTTGCATTTATAAATGCTCACTCCTGTAAGTTAAAAACCCTGGTTCATAATTCCCACTCTGGGTCTTGGGAGCCACTTTTCAATCATTTCTCTCTGCTAATTTTGGTGTCACCCTCATTTCTTTTTAAATGATTCATTTTGAGCAAATTTGTAAATGGCCCTGATGTGTTCTACAATTTAGTCAATTACTGTTTCAGCTTGCAAGCCTCCTGGGGAACGGAACATACATGGCCTGAAGGTACGATTTTCAATAATTGTTTCAGTAAAGTTAGATGGATTTGTAATGCTGTGTTCCACTTATTGAAATGTCAAATAAAACTGCACTTTCTCAAGCTCTGACAAGCTATCCTTTTTTTTTTTTTTTTTTTTTTAATGGGAAGTGGAGGGGGATTCATCTGTAGTATTTGCTCAATATGTGTATTTGGATATAAGAGTTTTGGTGCCATGTTTTTATTATTTGGAATTCTTTTGTTGGTCAGTTTGTTCACAATGACCCTGGGTACTGGTCTCCACAAAGATTTGAGTGAAAATACAGACTTCATTTCGTTGATCAATTAAGCATATAAGTGTATTTGTTCACAGAATGCCCCCTTTTTTGTACATATTTATGCTAGAAACATATATCTGTTTAATGTCTTATACATATCTATTTAGTGTCTTTTCATTGTTCTGTGTTTTTTGAGTTCTAGATTTCTGCTAATGCTTCACATTTGAAAGAAAAGCTGTCTATTGTATTAGGCTCAACTACTTTATAATTAATTACTTTGGACCTCATTTTTCAGAGAATAAAAAGTATTCAACAGTGTTATACTTGGTTTTAGAGCTAGAAGGATATGATAACTTGAGATTCACTGCTAATCTCTGGATATATCCTCTTTTAAAAAATTTTATTGTGAAACAAAATTTTCCATTTTAGACATTTTTAAGTGTACAAATCAGTGGCATTACTGGATATATTCTTAACATACTTTTTTGAACATAATGTTTTTGTATGAGTTCTAGAACAGTTAATTAATTTTTTTCCTGTTCATTTCTTATTTTCAGCACTTTAAGTATTTGAATAATGACAGGAATAGAATGTTATGTAATATACAGGTTGTACGGCTCTGTACCTGTATATTACTCTGTAACCTATATATGAATATTCTCCAACCCTGGTCCTATCTAGCAACAAGCTAATTAACCTTGATAGTGAAATGAGAAATTTGTGGCAAATTATAGATTAATGAGAACTGTGTCCTTAGAACCCAGGACTGATCAAGACTGTTTCTGTACTTGTAGGTGAATACTCGGGCTGGACCCTCTCAGCACAGCAACCCAGCAGTCTCAGATTCACTTCCAAGCAATAGGTGAGAGCAAGCAAGTAGAGTGTGCCTATGAGCATGATTATCTACAAAGTCAGGGGTGGGATGGTAAAGAGGCTTGTGGGGTGACACTTCTTTTTTATAAGACCAAAAATAAGTGTATGTGGATAACAGGAAATTTGACTAGATTATGCTAGGTAAATATTGCCTTGAGGGAAAGGACCTCATATAAAAAGATGAAATTAGACACATTAAATTACTCATTTTGGTCCATGGGATGGTTTTCTTTCACAGTTCCCAAATTATACAGAAGATTCAGTACCTTTGATGATTTCATGCTTCATGATCTGGTTTATAAATTGTATAATGCTTATTATTTCTTTCTTGCTTGTCCATCTTTAGGCAGTGTCATTATCCATTGGTATCTTTACCAGAAAGAAGCAAGGACAGAATAAAGTGTTGAAATTTAAATTGACCAGCCATGTTGCTCATTAGTATCTTGGGTTCTCCAGGAGATAGAAGCTATTATAAAAGGAAAATAATTTTCATTAATTCATGCTAACAGTGTCTCACACTGGAGTGAATTCTAAAGACTTAAGTCTTTTTGAAAGTGTTCTTCTTATAAGTCTGGAGAAACCAAGTCATGAGGTTATGTAACTTACTTCAAGGCTATCTATCACAGTCCTAAAGTAGAAAGGGTGACCTACTTAAGCTGATAGAATTCCAGGTCTTTTGGTTATATGTTCATTTATTCAGCCAGTAAACATCATATTACTATTATATCTTCATTACTTGAAGATGGTAGTTCCATGTGTGCATATTTGCATTGGTGACTGAAAACCTAACATTGAGCTGGAAGACTCTCCCATTCTGTGTTGTGGTTTTTCTGGGTTTAGGGCAATGGCCAGTATTTGCAAAGCCCTTTATTGACTGAAATGTAGTTTAGGCTTCTACTTTCCCTTTAGTACTCCCCCCTATCCTGACCCTTAACCCACATTCTTGGTACTTTTGCCAAGGGGCTCTCCTGTTCCCTTCCAAAAAGTCACTTCCTTAATTGCTTCATTATGGCACCAGGGTACTTACCCACCCGCTTTCCTGCTATGAGCAACACTGCTCTTAAAGTGTGTTTCCTTCTTAAACAATCCATTCTGTCTTTAAATACAGTCACCTTATTCACCAGTGGATTACCTGCCTCTTAGTCATGATGGGTAGGTCTTTTAGTTCTCATTAAAGGGCTTGGCGCCACCAAACCATGCTTGCCAGCTTCTCTCTTCATGCTTGTTGAGCATGTGCGCCATGGCCCAGCAGAGTGGAGTCATGGGCTGAGGTTCACTTGTTACACTCAGCTTAAAGAAGGCAGGACATTTAATTATTACTACTATTTCTGGATAAAGTATTATCCAGACAGACTGGCCGTGAGCCTCAAGGAAAAACAAGAACTTTACCTCGAGTTTTAGGTCAGATTTCATCATGGTGTAAAAAGCAGCACAGTGTTGAAAAAGATGGCACGATGGAGAAACAGGATCATTTTTCAGTTCTCCCAGATTTGGTTTTAACAACATGAAAGAATTAGCTTGGTTTTTAAAAATTATCACGTATATTAATAGATTGTTATAAATTTTTTGGGTTGGACAGAAATTCAGAGATCAACAGAACCAAAGATCCTCAGCCTTTTGTCTGTCAGGGATATAGCAGCCTTCCACATAGTAATGGTCATTTACTCCAGTAGTGATTCCTGTTGTGGGAGGAATGTAATTTGAAAAAAAGTCCTACAGGTGATTTTAATATGCTAACCCAGGATGGTCATGAACACCTGTGCCCCTGTTGATAATTAATCAACAAGTATTTATCAAGTGCTTCCTATTCATTAGGTATCTTATGCACTAGGAATGCAGTAGTAAATAAGGCAGACATGGTTCTTATCCTCTGGGCTCACTTTCTAATGGGTGTATAGACATAAAAATGAGTATACAAATAATTACATTATAATTAGTGTCATGAAGGAAACAAGCAGGATGAAAAGAGAGGGAACACTAGGCAGGAATGTGTTTTGACTGGGCACTTAGGGAAGTTTCTCTGGGATGAATGGCATTTCCATCTAGACCTGAAGGATGAGAAGGACCTAGTCATGTGAGAGCTAGAGAAGGGCATTTCAGACCTTAGAGAGAAGAGCATAAGTGAAGGCCCTGAGGTGGAAAAAGAGCTCAGCATGTTTGTGAAGAGGGTGGTTTGGCTGGAGCACAGGAGTATGTGGAGTTGGGGGAGAGTATCAGGAGTGGGGGGAGAGCAATAAGGGTCATAAGAGATGAGAGGGTACATCAGGGCTAAGTCATGTGGGGCCTCATAGGCCCAGTAGTGTTTGGATATTCCTCTCAGTGTATTGATGAGCCCTAGGAGGACTTTCACCAGGAGGGTGATGTGGCCAGGTATCTGAGTTTTTAAAAAGATATTTTGACTGTGGTTTAGAGAGTAGGAGAAGCACTTGCCTTCAATTGGTACTTTACTCCCCACTCCTTGCCAAATGGTTATCTAAGCCCCTTTGTGAACACCCCCATGGCAAGAATGCACTGCTTCCCAAGGCAGCCCTTTCTCTTTTCACATAACTACCTCTTAGAAGGTTCTTCTTTTCTGTTGGAATTTGTCTCCCTTTAGCACCCACTCGTGAAGATGTAGGTTAGCCCGCCAAACAGGTATATTCCCTCTTCCAGATGGTAGCTCTTCCAATTGTCTTCCCTCCAAACATACTTCTTCAAGATTTCCTGTTTTACTAAATTCTCCCAACATCCACCCAGTTGCTAACTCTAGATAAATCTGCCAATCATCCTTAACCGCTTCCTGGGCTTTCCTCAGCTCCCATATTCAGTCAGTCCCAACTTTTGTAGGTTTTACCTTTTGAATAGCTCTGGATTCTGCCACTTGTCTGCATCCCTTATGGCTGCAAAGTAGTCTGGCTCTCTATAGGTCACTGCTACAGCCTCAGGTAGTCTCCTCCCTCCAGCCTTGCCCTATTGCAGTCTTTCCTCCACACTGCAGCTGGAGTTGATCTTGTTAATACACAGTTCTGAGCCCATTGTTCCCCCTTAAAACCCTTCACTGCTCCTCACAACCTTTAGGATGAAGTGTAACCTCCACAGCAGGTAAGCAATGGCCATTCACATGTGGAACTCTGCCCACTCCAGCCTCCTGTTCTGCAACTCCACCCCTACCCACCTGACATCCAGCTTTGCTGAAGAACACCTGACACCCTCAATG
Source organism: Choloepus didactylus (assembly GCF_015220235.1). Lineage (NCBI taxonomy): Eukaryota > Metazoa > Chordata > Mammalia > Pilosa > Megalonychidae > Choloepus > Choloepus didactylus. The sequence continues at coordinate 111,089,746 of NC_051310.1, read as the reverse complement.
GATCGCATTTCCTCTCACTGCTGGGCCTTCACTTTTGCTGCTGCTTCTTTCCTGTTTTCTTCTTCTCTTTTAACCTCCTCTTTCAGGCTAGCTAGCAATCATTTTTGAGGACTCAGCTCAGATTCTAACTTCTTCTAGAAATCGTCCTTGATTATCACCCACCTCCCAGTCCATACCAGGTACCCCTTCTGTGAATTCTCATAACTCCCTGTGCTTGCTTTTACTGTAGTAGTTAGTACATTGTATAATCACCTCTGTCACCTAATAGATTCTGAACTTTTGAGGGCAGTGATTGGGATGTTCATTCTTGAATTCCCAGTTCCCAGCATGATGCCTGGAACATAGAACATATGTTTGAATATATGTTCAATGAATATATGTAAATGCTTGAATGAATGAGTGAATGAATAAACTCATATTCTTTTACAATATTTAAATTTTAAAATGTTTTTGAAAGTGATTTTTGGATAGCTCAATTCTCTGTGACCATACAGATAAATGAAACATTGAGTGAACTGAAGCACAAAGAAATTGCCAGAATGCAAAGTATGTTACCAGATATTGGCATAATGAATGAATTTTTCTCTTTTACCCTCTAAGCATAAGTTGTTCTTTGCCATAGGTGAATCGCTGTTTATTAAACTGAATTTACCAATCCACATGTTGTTCCTAGGCCATAATTACTGAATTCGAGTCCTACTTCCAAGGCAAGGCCTTTCCTAAACCTCTTGAGTTTCTTCTTCTGTAAAATTGGGATAATTAAACTTTCTATCTGTCCACCTCTGGTGTTAGGAAGATTGATGAAACTGTCTTAAGGAATCATGTTTTGTTTCTTGGATGAAAGGTGTTCTGTAAATGCAATGAATCCAAATGTTATTATTTCAAATTGTAGAACATAATGGAATATCTGTGGAAAGTCATTGTCTTGGCATTGTTGGTTATTTCTGATGTTAAAATAATTGCAAAAATCACATTGGAAGTAATCTATAGTAATACTAGGATCTAAATTTTCCCAGACAAAAAAGTGGAAGTGTGTGTGTATGAGTGTACGTGTGGGAGAGACTTGAGCAAGATCTGTACATTGGTTTCCTCAGTAAGTTGGGAATAATAACCACAACCCACAGGATGACTGTGAGGATTAAATCGGAATAATAAACCAGGCACTTAGCATGCTGCCTGATACACAGTCTTCACTCAATGAACGTAGCTGCTGCTATTTTTTTTAACTGGACTGATTGTAGGCAATTGTTTATTTTTTTAATCTAAGTTTCAGCTTTTGTCCCTTTCTACAAAATTCTTAAGTGCTACTTCTGTGCATGAGTTTCTAGACTCAGGAGGATATTATTAAAATATGGAACCCTTGGATGAGGGCACATTTTATAAAATCTAGGAAGGTAAGGACTTTGGCTCCATAGTTTGCATTTGACCATAGGAGAAATTTAAGAAATATTTAGAAATAATAATTTTATCTTGAAAGAGTGATTGTGTTGAGACTTGAAGTCTGAGATTTTCTCAAATGTAACCTGTTAAAGGTACCAAATGGGAATATGTGTGTGTGTGTGTGGTTCATATTAGGTCCCAAGTCCTTTTGCTTTCTTAATGTTTTTACTGGCTTACTGGGTTGCTTCTACTTCTACCACTATATAAAAATATCCAGAAAAACCACTGCCAGTTGCTGAACGCTGCCAGTTATACCAACTCACTGGGCTAGATTCAGGTGTGGAAAGGGGTTGAACTGAATAGAGGTGAGTGAGAAGTGGTCTGTGCTCTCTGGGAGCTCCTATATTTGGATACTGTATGATGGGAAGAAAGACATCTACCTAGATAACTATAACATGAGAGAGTAGAGTTCATTTGGTAGATGGAGAGAAGGTTAGAGTGGGTAGATTAAGTTATGGAATTAACAGGCTTTAAATTTCAAATTGGAACATTGATGGGTGGGGTGCTATTTTACATACCACTCTACTAGGCTGGTGGACACGGACAGACATAACTCATTAGAAAGATAGAAGGGCTTCAGAGCTTCCCTTGGTAAACTCCTCTTCCTTCAAGAAGGTCTTCCCCTAAACTCTTGCAAATAAATGTTTACATAGCCATATATGTCCAGAGAAGAACATTTTAATATTCCATAAATAACCCAGAAAGCTGGGTCTCATTTCTGCAGTATTAGGACAAAAAGAGAAGGCAGTTAAAATTTATTTAGCTCCTGCTATGTGCAGGCTACAGTGCTAGGCTTTTTTTGGTAAATATTTAATTTTTCTGGTTACCAAAAAGTTTGATATTTGCCCCATTTTATAGAAAGAGGAAAATGAGGTTCAAGGATTAGTAACTTACCCCAGATCACATAGGAAGCTGAATTCTTAAATGTGATAAAGGACCAGGACTTAGACCATCTATTTGATCTTTTGAAGTTCTATAATCTTTGTTTGCTGTGAACATCTGAGAACACATTAAATATTGTAGTTAGAAGATAACAGAGTCCAAGTAATATAGCCACCAAAAGGCAGCAGAACCAGAGGTCTTAAGCTAAAAGTTAATCAAATGGAAAAAAAAAAAGTCACTAAAAATTCTCCTAAAATAATGTAGCTACATTTCGACTGTAGGATTCTTTATTGCTTTGGATCACTGATGGGGTAGCAGTCTCTTTATTGCTACCTTTGTAATTTGGCCAATTACTTTTGAAAAAATTTATGTAGGAAGGATTTAAAGAATGAGGTCTGTGCATACATATTAAAGCAAAGATGGGTTGTAGTCTGGAACTTTCAGTGGTGTTCAGAGGTGTCAAATGATCTTGCCACTAAAAATTATGTTCCTCTTTTCAGCTTAAAGAAGTCTTCTGCTGAACTGAAAAAAATATTAGCCAATGGCCAGGTAGGTATCATTACATATTAATATTTTCACTTAGCAGTAACTCATTACTGTCCAGTTTTTTATTCATAAACTTATTAAACAGAGTCTGAATTTCTTCTTGTCATTAATACATTACATGGCTTAATTTGATTGGCAGAGCAATTTGCAGCACATTTTTCACACGGTGCTCGTGGCTTTTACTCCCAGAAGATTGAAGTACCATGTACACACCCTGCTACCATCTCAGTTTTAAAAAAGTTAATCAGTTCTGAACAAGTGTGTCAACTCATGGGTTGTTGAAAAGGCTCTGCATTCTGAGTGACTGTTTCTTTCATTATCTTTGGGAAGAAAAGGAAAAATTTTTCCTTTCTTATCTTAGCTCCTTCTTTTGTCCTGAAACTAACATTGGCTTTTTAGAGGAACAGAGTAACAGCTGAATAACCCAACCTATCCAGTGGGGGACAAACTAGCCTGAAGACCACTTATTTCTCACTAATTTTGAGGGAAGTAAATGGACACATCTGAAATAGTATAGTGATTTTAAACATACACTGGTAAATTAAGCTACCTACAGGACCCTCAGTTCCTCAATAGCAACATAAATGCGTTTTAATGTTTGTTATAGTGGAAGCTCTTTGATAGCCTTGGAGGCAGGCACCTGTCCATTGCGATCAAGCCTGCCTATTAGGCTCTATTGACTGAGACATCTGTGTCACTGCAAATAAAAGACTCTTATTGATTTTCTTAACTGCTGTTCACTTCCCGTCCATGTTTCAAAGGCTGAAATCTTAATTATCTCAGATGCTTATTCAGTGCCTTCACACGCTGACCTCTCCAAGCCTCATTGGCATTTCATGAATCAAGTGCTTGTAGGGGAGCATGTCAAAGAGACAAAGCTGGGTCTGCATGCTTGTCCTTTAATATCACCTGTAACATGGTAGCCTAATAGATGTGCATGCCTTAAAATGATGACTGTATGGTAGTGCTTCTAGAAGGCTTGCTTATTTATTACACGGTTCTTTGAATACGGTTAGAAAAAATGAAGTTTATCTGGTTCTGACATCTGATAGTTATCCAGAGTATCTGAATTCTAGTTCTTAAATATTCTGTATGCAGCTGAAGAGAATCTGGTGTTGTATATATAATCTTGATAGTCTCCAAATTTTAGATAGTGCTTATCTAATACTTTTAACTTTAAACAGCTGAAGGTTTGTTTAGATTGAGGTCCACATATATGTCCCCCTTGCCCTGATGTGTTCAGAGCCAGTATGAAGCAAGACCCAACTAAAAGCAGAAGTATTGAGAGTGGGATATATATGGATCTTCAACATGCTTGCATTCTAGTTACTAATTGTAATTTATGTAAGAGTCACTTGTGTTCTTTAGCTGGAAAATATATTTCTAAATTGACATAAATTAAGAAGCTTTAAGTGCATTTGTTCAATGCAGGCAATGGAAAATAACCTGTCATAAATAGCTCTTTCAAAAATGAAAAATGTCAGTTTATTTCCACTGCAAAAAAAAGAAGCATTCTAAGCTGTTAAAAAAAAGCATTCTGAAATGTTTCTAATATTTGACAACAAGCTAGTATCATAAATATCTTATTGGTCCCAGTTATGGTGGGAGATTGTCATGGCAATGATTTTTGACACTTAAAAATCGTTTATTGCTTTCCCTTGGGAATATGATAACTAAATTAAGAAGTGATATTTTCTTTCTTTTAAGGATTTAGCCTTTATTTCTTTTCACTTGTCAAAAATAAAAAAAATGAGTAAAGAAAACCCACCTTTGGAAACTCTTAAAATACCTCCTTACTTTACTTATTCCTCATTTCCTTGTTGCTAAAGGGTAACTAAACAGTGAGTGAGGTTGTGTTGCAGTGAGGTAATGTGCACAGTTGTGGGCATCAATAAATTTCTGGGCTGAATGCTGACACCACTTGATATGGAAGATGTAAGTCAGATTTAACGATACTTTAACACTTGAGCATAGTTTTTTATTTTAGTGGTTTATGCTCTCAAGCATTAATAATGATTTGCCTTTCCACTAGCCTCCACTTAGATTTAATAAGAAATTCATATTAATCATTAAAAGAAAGAGACATGATTCTTCAAGATAATCAAATATTGACAGGTTAGAAATAGCTTTCTGCCTGGGTTCATTGATATAGGTTATGTGATATAAATATTTATTTCTTTTCTGTCACTCAGAGTAAATGCCACCAATTGATTCAGCATTGATATAGTGTCAGCAGTTCATAAGAAACATTTGACTGGCTTGTGTTTTCCGATTAGTCTCTGCTCTATAAAGTGGGATTTACTAAATCTCTCCAATTGTCTGCTCATAGAGTGTGACTGCTTTTTGAAACCATTATTGCTTTGATTTGTGAAGCAAAGGTCTAGTGATAGGACTAGTTTCTGTCAGACCTCTACATATAAAATAAGGATTAATTGAGCATTTTTATTTTAATGATTTATAAACGATAGGCACTGATTCTTCCTAAGACAGACAGTAAACAAAGACTTTTCTTTGCTAATCCATAATTGAATTCCATGTCATTTCACCATTAATTCCATTAATATTATATTAAATCAAGGACGTTTTAGAAAGTTTAACACTTTGTCTTTTCGATGGAGACAGTTTTCTTGTTATCTCTTTATGATAGAAGATTCCATTTTTCCAGTTAAAATATCAATCATAAGGTGTTTTTGACATGTTTTATTGAGAGCTATAAATCTGTATCACTGATGTGTTTTCTGGATATTTTTCCCACTTCATTTCTGGTGTAGTATCATCTGTTTAACATTGGCCCTTAATTTGAAACTGATTAGAAATAGTCCAAGGGGTCAAATTTAAAGGATAAAAAAAGTTTACAGTTACTCCAAGGATGTGTGCCTTTGACCTTTGCTTTTCTGAAGTTGTTTTTCCTCTTTTTGTGTTTTTAGATTGGATAGGAGAGGGTAATAATATTTTCCTCTTCCTGGTAAATCAAATACAAATGTTCTGAAAAGTCAAAGATGCAGAATTAATTCTGATTCTGCTGTAGCTCTCTTCAGCTGTTATTTTGAGAATTTCAGATACCTTTGGAAAAAGGTTTTGTGTTTAGGAAAAAAAAAGGAAAGAAAAATAGGTATTTTTTTTACCATAAAACTAGCTTTAAAAACTGTATCATCACCGGTATGTATAACTGTAAGATTCTTATGTGTCATCTTGGATCCCATATGAAAGACCGAAACATAAATGAGACTGTAGATATAGTTCCGAACTATATGATCCTCTCCTCTACACAGAGACACAATCTTTCTGCCCCTGGTTCTTTCCATCTTTCCCTTGCTTCTGATTCTCTTTCAGCAGGAGCAGAACCCAGTGCCAGACATTTCTTCCAGGCCATTTGTTGTCTTGGCAGTGTTGACACATAATTGTGACTCTCATGGCTTTCTTTCATCCTCCCCAACATCTATTATTCTGTCCGCCCCCCCTTTTTTTTGTCAAAACAAGGGAACAGATATATTGAAAAATTATTGGGTAGCTTCACTGAGTAAAACTTTATTTTACCTCCTTTCAATCTAAAGAGCTATATGATTTTTTAAAAACATTTATCTTTTTTAAAACGAATGCCATAGCTAATGAAATAGCTTTTAACTTGCAAGTGGCCTTCAGTTGGTTCTTTTCCTTCATGTGAACATTGGTAAAGAAGATGTCCCCTTCTTGACTCACATCTGAGATAAACAGCCACTATGGAGCATGGAACTGGAGTACAAAAACACTGGGTTTTAGCCTCAACTAGTTATATAACCTAAGCAAGTTGTGCTAAATGGTCTTAAAATGCTGTAAAATTCTGTGATTTTTATGTTATTTGATCCCAATTATAATATTTAAATTTTGTACTCTATAAGCTGTAAACTCATCATTTTTGTTATGAGTTTTGTTTCAATTTGAAAAGTTGAATTAACATTCTTATCTAAACTAAAAAGGCAAAAGTATTATTAGCTGGTTTTTGATCCTTTTAATTTTTTTCATAGTAAAAATCAATTAAGGTAACACATTTTGACCAGAGATAGGAAATGCTCAAAATGTTTTTTTAATCAATTCTTGAGCTTGGCGCTTACAGTTTTCATTTAAAAAAAAATTTTTTACACAAGTAATATTTGTATACTATATAAAAATTAGAAAATTCAAATTAGCAAAGAAGAGGAATAATCTGATCTTCTTTAATATAAAAAACTATTAATTTGGTTAATAGACCTGGCAAAGGTTGATGAAACTTTAAAACATTGTAGAAGCACATTACCCATTTTTTAAATGAGTCCTTTCTTTTTAAATGAAAAAACCATTTTTATCTTATGAGACTCTTGCAATCTTACTCATTATTTGGGAGTTTCCAAATTTCTGGCTTGATTTTTCTATCCCTGAATTTACATATACACATGCAAAGGCACAGATATTCTCCCCCTCCACACTTCTGACTCTCCTGGTGCTATTTTGGATGTCTGCCACTCCTAGTTAGGTTGGAGTGCTAGGAATGCTGGTGGGTGGCTGCTCCACTTCTCTTTTCAACTTGGTGGGAAATAGGGGTAAAAAGACTATGATGTCAGGATTATAATGGTCAAAGATACTCAGAGATGTATCTACCTCTTTGCCTTCTCTTCCTCCAACAAAATACCATAAAGTAAAGCACCCTCCAAACTCTAAGTCTATCCTGTGTATTATTGAAACATATATATATATATATCTGTACGCCTTGATGTGGACATATCCCAGGGAAGGAACTATTGGTTCTTTTACCTAGGGCCTTGCCTCCTCTTATCTGTTTGGGAATCAGGTAGGGGGTGAAGGTCTGATGGAGTGGTGGAGGGGATATGACCACAGACTGCAGCTCCTCTTGAGTCTAGATTCTGTAGTATGGATCATAGCTACATCCTGCTTACCCTTAAATCTCAGTGGCACTAATTCAGAATTTGTGAACTTGAGAGTGAAATTTCTCTATCCAAGAAATTTGCTTTGAGCCATGATCAGGGTGCAGCTTGTTAGGCAAGTTAATGTTACAAAATAAGTTGTTGGAGGGATTTTTAGACTATGTAAAGAAGTGTTTTAAAGGAATTGGCCTAACTGCACTTGCCAACAGATATTGCTATGTGCCCTTAATACCCACTGATCAAAGTAAACCAAATAACTGTTAGTTTTTGTTGTTTTAAAATTCATACTCTCCTTTACCATCATTTGGTTCAGATTTACGAAGTTTTCTTTTCTTTTGTTCATGCCACATCTTTTATACAGGCTAAATATGTCCCGTCCCCCCCCTCCCCCGTGTTTTAGTAATATAGAGGTAGTGAAGAATAGCATTTCCCTCAAATAGGGATATCGTTGTCAATTCCTCTGACTTTTCTGTCATTTTTCCACTGACCCTAAATATAATAATTAGCTGATTGTAAATTGCATCAATCAGGTTGTACTATAGTTGAATTAGGTGCTGAATTGGTCCTTACACATTCATCTGCCAATATCCTTTTTAGGGATTGGCAAAATGGCTTGGAAAGGAAGCTGTTTCTGTTACTTGCACTGTACTCCCAATTATCACAGCTCTCTGAAGCCTCAAGCTCAGGAATATATAGAAGAAGAATAATTCCCTTGATAAATGAAGCCTTGCTTTAGTCAATTGGTGAAACTTCAGAGTAGGGCAAATATTTAGAGCTTTACTATAATGGTCTGAAAGCAAACTATTTTTTTTTTTCAGATGATATTGAATTAAAAACTCCATCCATTTTCTACCCATGCAAGGTGATGCAATTCCCTGGAAATTGATTTTTTTTTCAGGCCTTACTATGGCTTTTCCCAAGCTTTAGTTATATGGAAAATAGCGACTTTATTGAATTCACTTAGTGAATAAAGTTGGCAGTTAATTTTTAAGCAACTGAACCAATTTTTAGAAAATTACTGAATGTTTCAAATAGAATCTAACTAGTCTTAAAGTCATTTGATAAATAATTATTTAGAGAGTTCTAAAACAGTTTGTGTGCCCTAAAATAGTTCACCTACTATTCATAATGCAAAGAGAGAAGTATTTGTAATATGATAGGTTTTATAAAACCTCAGGAAGACATGAACTTTTTTATGTTAAATTATAAAAATGGCTATTTTATAAAAATTGTATGTCTATGTTTTCACTTTATGCATTATAATGTTTGACTATATGTATATTTTTAAATGCATAGATTTGGCATTCTTCTCTCAGCATAATGTGATCTCTATCCAGTTTTTGCTGTATGCTAATTTATCTTTTGCAAAGAAAAGCTGTGTGTATAGTAGGAAAATCATAAACATTATTGTTTGTTAAATGTTAATTATAGGGTCACCAGAGGAGTTTTCAAGGGCCAGTTTATATACAGACCATGCATTAGATTACTGGGAGAGGGGGGTTACGCATGTGTTGTCTTCCCAATTTTAACTTTGGTTATGTGTGGTGCTGTTTGACATTGGTTATATGCTGTACTGGAGACTGTTTTCTTATCAGTGTCTCTGACCTGACCCTTTTGAGCCATGTTATATCATTCTATTTTGACACCTTTTATCAAACTTTAATGAAATGACCCAAGCAAACAAATTGTCATTAAACTTTCCATCACTTTGTCCCTTGGTATTGTCTTTTATAAATTGGACAGCAAATGTTGTATTGATCTTCTCATTCTTGCAGCTGAACTTGAAATGACCCAGACTGCTTGTTGTTTATGGCCCAGAGTTGCTTTTCCTTGACATTTCCATCCACAGCATGACACCCTTTTGTTTTTCTTTCTTTCTTGTGGAGATGAATGAACAAGACATACGATATCGAGACACCCTTGGTCATGGCAACGGAGGTACAGTCTACAAGTAAGTAGTCAGTTTTGTTTAAACTTTCTATCTGCTTTGCCAGATGCTGGGTTTCAAGTTTAAAAGGTATCCAAGTTTTCTGTGGCAAAGATTTTTACATGACCACTAGCGCTTAGATTTTATTTTCACATTTGACTCCAGAATTCTGGAAGGCATCTGTTTTCTTAGGAATTGCTTGGGAAAGTGCATTTATATTGCCTTTTTAATATTTCTGAGTCTGAATCTCTCCTGGGTGAGCCATTAATAGTCCACCATTAGCAAGTGTACTTTTAACTGGCCTGAAGTTTAATGCATTTTTTTCCTGTGCTCTTTAACATCATTTTTTTTTTTTTTTTGACTTGCTGGCACCCTATGCTAGTCCCCTGCCTGTTTACAGCTATGCCCAGTGAAGCCAAACCTTATAAATACCATTGCTTTGCCGTGTGTTGACACTATAAGTTATTAAAAAACCTTATTCCTGTTGTATTTCCTTCTCTCCTCACCCTACTCCCCTGATAGAATGTCTACACATTGATGAATATGTTAAGCTATAAAGTTCTCCCAAATTCTAGTTGCAGTGATCTTACCCTAAAGGAGAGTTCATTTTTATATTAAAAAATGCTAACAGTAAAAAATAGTTGTCTCGACAGGGAAGTCTTTCTCATGCAGTAGTGCAAAGTTTAAACTACATAATGTAATATCTGGTACTTAATAGTCTGCAGTGATGTATAAAAAATATTCCACTAGGAATTAAAAAAATCCATACTCTGTAAGAAAAGCCCTGAGGGAGTAATAAAGCTTTCCTCCAGAGAGCTGTTTCCATATATACACTAATTCTGCATCACATTATGATTGTGTTTTACCTTAGCTATTTTAACATTGATATTAATATATGTTTTCAAAGTTGTAAAGTAATTCATTTATATTCTAATCGGTTACCACTATTCTTAGATCCTTAAGCTCTGACTTGATCATGTGAATCCCGATAAAAATTGCCCTGTGACCATGAAGGGTCACATCCTAAAACCCTAGCACATCCCCTACACATAGTTGTAGCTCTGGCATTGAATTAGGTTTCCCAAAGTTAAAGCCTCTTTTGAAGTCATCGGGTCTAGTCACCCTTCCAGGGCTTTAATCCTCTCTATAGGTAGGGTCAGGATGTGAGTCCTTTTTTCCCCGATTTTAAGAATTTATGTTCACATTTTTTTGATTATTTTTCCCCAAAGATGGCTTAGTATTGTGAATAGTTGTCTGAAAGTTAGCTGCTCCACTATGATAATTCAGACAATTAGATAATCACATTATTTCTGCTATGATCCTTGGGCCTTGTCCTTAACATGTTTGATGTATAATGTGTTTTCAGGCTACCATTCTCCTTTCCTTGATCATGCTAGCATTCCTTCCCTCGCAGCCCCCAGTACTCAATAAATAACATCTCTTGGAGGCGGGGCAAGATGGCAGACTGGTGAGCTGTATGTTTTAGTTACTCCTCCAGGAAAGTAGGTAAAAAGCCAGGAACTGCGTGGACTGGACACCACAGAGCAATCTGTCTTTGGGCATACTTCATACAACACTCATGAAAACGTGGAACTGCTGAGATCAGCGAAATCTGTAAGTTTTTGCGGCCAGGGGACCCGCGCCCCTCCCTGCCAGGCTCAGTCCCGGGGGAGGAGGGGCTGTCAGCTCCAGGAAGGAGAAGGGAGAATTCCAGTGGCTGCTCTTATTGGAAACTCATTCTACTGATTCAAACTCCAACCATAGATAGACTGAGGCCAGACACCAGAGACTCTGAGAGCAGCCAGCCCAGCAGAGAGGAGACAGGCATAGAAAAAAAACAACACGAAAAACTCCAAAATAAAAGCAGAGGATTTTTGGAGTTCTGGTGAACACAGAAAGGGAAGGGCGGAGATCAGGCCTTGAGGCGCATATGCAAATCCCGAAGCAAGGCTGATCTCTCTGCCCTGGGCACTTTTCCTTAATGGCCCTGGTTGCTTTGTCTATTAGCATTTCAATAACCCATTAGATCTCTGAGGAGGGCCGTTTTTTTTTTTTTTTTTTTTTTTTTTTTTTTTTTAAATCCTTTTTGCTTTTTCTAAAACAATTACTCTAAGAAGCTCAATACAGAAAGCTTCAAAGAATTGAAATTTGGGCACCTCAAGTCAAGAGCAGAACTAAGAGAGCTCTGAGACAAAAGGCAATAATCCAGTGGCTGAGAAAATTCACTAAACAACACAACTTCCCAAGAAAAGGGGGGTGTCCGCTCACAGCCACCATCCTGGTGGACAGGAAACACTCCTGCCCATCGCCAGCCCCATAGCCCAGAGCTGCCCCAGACAACCCAGTGTGACGGAAGTGCCTCAAATAACAGGCACACACCACAAAACTGGGCGTGGACATTAGCCTTCCCTGCAACCTCAGCTGAATGTCCCAGAGCTGGGAAGGGGGAGCAGTGTGAATTAACAGAGCCCCATTCAGCCATCATTTGAGCAGACTGGGAGCCTCCCAACACAGCCCAGCAGCCCAGAACTGCCCTGGGGGGACGGCACTCACCTGTGACATAGCACAGTCATCCCTCAACAGAGGACCTGGGGTGCACAGCCTGGAAGAGGGGCCCACTTGCAAGTCTCAGGAGCCATACGCCAATACCAAAGACTTGTGGGTCAGTGGCAGAGACAAACTGTGGCAGGACTGAACTGAAGGATTAGACTATTGCAGTAGCTTTAAAACTCTAGGATCATCAGGGAGATTTGATTGTTAGGGCCACCCCCCCTCCCCGACTGCCCAGAAACACGCCCCACATACAGGGCAGGCAACACCAACTACACACGCAAGCTTGGGACACCAATTGGGCCCCACAAGACTCACTCCCCCACTCACCAAAAAGGCTAAGCAGGGGAGATCTGGCTTGTGGAGAACAGGTGGCTCGTGGACGCCACCTGCTGGTTAGTTAGAGAAAGTGTACTCCACGAAGCTGTAGATCTGATAAATTAGAGATAAGGGCTTCAACTGGTCTACAAACCCTAAAAGAACCCTATCAAGGTCACCAAATGCCACGAGGCCAAAAACAACAGAAAATTATAAAGCATATGAAAAAACCAGACGATATGGATAACCCAAGCCCAAGCACCCAAATCAAAAGACCAGAAGAGACACACCTAGAGCAGCTACTCAAAGAACTAAAGATGAACAATGAGACCCTAGTACGGGATATGAAGGAAATCAAGAAGACCCTAGAAGAGCATAAAGAAGACATTGCAAGACTAAATAAAAAAATGGATGATCTTATGGAAATTAAAGAAACTGTTGACCAAATTAAAAAGATTCTGGACACTCATAGCACAAGACTAGAGGAAGTTGAACAACGAATCAGTGACCTGGAAGATGACAGAATGGAAAATGAAAGCATAAAAGAAAGAATGGGGAAAAAAATTGAAAAACTCGAAATGGACCTCAGGGATATGATAGATAATATGAAACGTCCGAATATAAGACTCATTGGTGTCCCAGAAGGGGAAGAAAAGGGTAAAGGTCTAGGAAGAGTATTCAAAGAAATTGTTGGGGAAAACTTCCCAAATCTTCTAAACAACATAAATACACAAATCATAAATGCTCAGCGAACTCCAAATAGAATAAATCCAAATAAACCCACTCCGAGACATATACTGATCACACTGTCAAACATAGAAGAGAAGGAGCAAGTTCTGAAAGCAGCAAGAGAAAAGCAATTCACCACATACAAAGGAAACAGCATAAGACTAAGTAGTGACTACTCAGCAGCCACCATGGAGGCGAGAAGGCAGTGGCACGATATATTTAAAATTCTGAGTGAGAGGAATTTCCAGCCAAGAATACTTTATCCAGCAAAGCTCTCCTTCAAATTTGAGGGAGAGCTTAAATTTTTCACAGACAAAGAAATGCTGAGAGAATTTGCTAACAAGAGACCTGCCCTACTGGAGATACTAAAGGGAGCCCTACAGACAGAGAAACAAAGACAGGACAGAGAGACTTGGAGAAAGGTTCAGTACTAAAGAGATTCGGTATGGGTACAATAAAGGATATTAATAGAGAGAGGGAAAAATATGGCAAACATAATCCAAAGGATAAAATGGCCGATTCAAGAAATGCCTTCACGGTTTTAACGTTGAATGTAAATGGATTAAACTCCCCAATTAAAAGATATAGATTCGCAGAATGGATCAAAAAAAATGAACCATCAATATGTTGCATACAAGAGACTCATCTTAGACACAGGGACACAAAGAAACTGAAAGTGAAAGGATGGAAAAAAATATTTCATGCAAGCTACAGCCAAAAGAAAGCAGGTGTAGCAATATTAATCTCAGATAAAATAGACTTCAAATGCAGGGATGTTTTGAGAGACAAAGAAGGCCACTACATACTAATAAAAGGGGCAATTCAGCAAGAAGAAATAACAATCGTAAATGTCTATGCACCCAATCAAGGTGCCACAAAATACATGAGAGAAACATTGGCAAAACTAAAGGAAGCAATTGATGTTTCCACAATAATTGTGGGAGACTTCAACACATCACTCTCTCCTATAGATAGATCAACCAGACAGAAGACCAATAAGGAAATTGAAAACCTAAACAATCTGATAAATGAATTAGATTTAACAGACATCTACAGGACATTACATCCCAAATCACCAGGATACACATACTTTTCTAGTGCTCACGGAACTTTCTCCAGAATAGATCATATGCTGGGACATAAAACAAGCCTCAATAAATTTAAAAAGATTGAAATTATTCAAAGCACATTCTCTGACCACAATGGAATACAATTAGAAGTCAATAACCATCAGAGACTTAGAAAATTCACAAATACCTGGAGGTTAAACAACACACTCCTAAACAATCAGTGGGTTAAAGAAGAAATAGCAAGAGAAATTGCTAAATATATAGAGACGAATGAAAATGAGAACACAACATACCAAAACCTGTGGGATGCAGCAAAAGCAGTGCTAAGGGGGAAATTTATAGCACTAAACGCATATATTAAAAAGGAAGAAAGAGCCAAAATCAAAGAACTAATGGATCAACTGAAGAAGCTAGAAAATGAACAGCAAACCAATCCTAAACCAAGTAGAAGAAAAGAAATAACAAGGATTAAAGCAGAAATAAATGACATAGAGAACAAAAAAACAATAGAAAGGATAAATATCACCAAAAGTTGGTTCTTTGAGAAGATCAACAAGATTGACAAGCCCCTAGCTAGACTGACAAAATCAAAAAGAGAGAAGACCCATATAAACAAAATAATGAATGAAAAAGGTGACATAACTGCAGATCCTGAAGAAATTAAAAAAATTATAAGAGGATATTATGAACAACTGTATGGCAACAAACTGGATAATGTAAAAGAAATGGACAATTTCCTGGAAACATATGAACAACCTAGACTGACCAGAGAAGAAATAGAAGACCTCAACCAACCCATCACAAGCAAAGAGATCCAATCAGTCATCAAAAATCTTCCCACAAATAAATGCCCAGGGCCAGATGGCTTCACAGGGGAATTCTACCAAACTTTCCAGAAAGAACTGACACCAATCTTACTCAAACTCTTTCAAAACATTGAAAAAAATGGAACACTACCTAACTCATTTTATGAAGCTAACATCAATCTAATACCAAAACCAGGCAAAGATGCTACAAAAAAGGAAAACTACCGGCCAATCTCCCTAATGAATATAGATGCAAAAATCCTCAACAAAATACTTGCAAATCGAATCCAAAGACACATTAAAAAAATCATACACCATGACCAAGTGGGGTTCATTCCAGGCATGCAAGGATGGTTCAACATAAGAAAAACAATCAATGTATTACAACACATTAAAAACTCGAAAGGGAAAAATCAATTGATCATCTCAATAGATGCTGAAAAAGCATTTGACAAAATCCAACATCCCTTTTTGATAAAAACACTTCAAAAGGTAGGAATTGAAGGAAACTTCCTCAACATGATAAAGAGCATATATGAAAAACCCACAGCCAGCATAGTACTCAATGGTGAGAGACTGAAAGCCTTCCCTCTAAGATCAGGAACAAGACAAGGATGCCCGCTGTCACCACTGTTATTCAACATTGTGCTGGAAGTGCTAGCCAGGGCAATCCGGCAAGACAAAGAAATAAAAGGCATCCAAATTGGAAAAGAAGAAGTAAAACTGTCATTGTTTGCAGATGATATGATCTTATATCTAGAAAACCCTGAGAAATCAACGATACACCTACTAGAGCTAATAAACAAATTTAGCAAAGTAGCGGGATACAAGATTAATGCACATAAGTCAGTAATGTTTCTATATGCTAGAAATGAACAAACTGAAGAGACACTCAAGAAAAAGATACCATTTTCAATAGCAACTAAAAAATCAAGTACCTAGGAATAAACTTAACCAAAGATGTAAAAGACCTATACAAAGAAAACTACATAACTCTACTAAAAGAAATAGAAGGGGACCTTAAAAGATGGAAAAATATTCCATGTTCATGGATAGGAAGGCTAAATGTCATTAAGATGTCAATTCTACCCAAACTCATCTACAGATTCAATGCAATCCCAATCAAAATTCCAACAACCTACTTTGCAGACTTGGAAAAGCTAGTTATCAAATTTATTTGGAAAGGGAAGATGCCTCGAATTGCTAAAGACACTCTAAAAAAGAAAAACGAAGTGGGAGGACTTACACTCCCTGACTTTGAAGCTTATTATAAAGCCACAGTTGCCAAAACAGCATGGTACTGGCACAAAGATAGACATATAGATCAATGGAATCGAATTGAGAATTCAGAGATAGACCCTCAGATCTATGGCCGACTGATCTTTGATAAGGCCCCCAAAGTCACCGAACTGAGCCATAATGGTCTTTTCAACAAATGGGGCTGGGAGAGTTGGATATCCATATCCAAAAGAATGAAAGAGGACCCCTACCTCACCCCCTACACAAAAATTAACTCAAAATGGACCAAAGATCTCAATATAAAAGAAAGTACCATAAAACTCCTAGAAGATAATGTAGGAAAACATCTTCAAGACCTTGTATTAGGAGGCCACTTCCTAGACTTTACACCCAAAGCACAAGCAACAAAAGAGAAAATAGATAAATGGGAACTCCTCAAGCTTAGAAGTTTCTGCACCTCAAAGGAATTTCTCAAAAAGGTAAAGAGGCAGCCAACTCAATGGGAAAAAATTTTTGGAAACCATGTATCTGACAAAAGACTGATATCTTGCATATACAAAGAAATCCTACAACTCAATGCCAATAGTACAGACAGCCCAATTATAAAATGGGCAAAAGATATGAAAAGACAGTTCTCTGAAGAGGAAATACAAATGGCCAAGAAACACATGAAAAAATGTTCAGCTTCACTAGCTATTAGAGAGATGCAAATTAAGACCACAATGAGATACCATCTAACACCGGTTAGAATGGCTGCCATTAAACAAACAGGAAACTACAAATGCTGGAGGGGATGTGGAGAAATTGGAACTCTTATTCATTGTTGGTGGGACTGTATAATGGTTCAGCCACTCTGGAAGTCAGTCTGGCAGTTCCTTAGAAAACTAGAGATAGAGCTACCATTCGATCCAGCGATTGCACTTCTCGGTATATACCCGGAAGATCGGAAAGCAGTGACACGAACAGATATCTGCACGCCAATGTTCATAGCAGCATTATTCACAATTGCCAAGAGATGGAAACAACCCAAATGTCCTTCAACAGATGAGTGGATAAATAAAATGTGGTATATACACACGATGGAATACTACGTGGCAGTAAGAAGGAACGATCTGGTGAAACATATGACAACATGGATGAACCTTGAAGACATAATGCTGAGCGAAATAAGCCAGGCACAAAAAGAGAAATATTATATGCTACCACTAATGTGAACTTTGAAAAATGTAAAACAAATGGTTTATAATGTAGAATGTAGGGGAACTAGCAGTAGAGAGCAATTAAGGAAGGGGGAACAATAATCCAAGAAGAACAGATAAGCTATTTAACATTCTGGGGATGCCCAGAAATGACTATGGTCTGTTAATTTCTGATGGATGTAGTAGGAACAAGTTCACTGAAATGTTGCTATAGTATGTAACTTTCTTGGGGTAAAGTAGGAACATGTTGGAAGTTAAGCAGTTATCTTAGGTTAGTTGTCTTTTTCTTACTCCCTTGCTATGGTCTCTTTGAAATGTTCTTGTATTGTATGTTTGTTTTCTTTTTAACCTTTTTTTTTCATACAGTTGATTTGAAAAAAGAAGGGAAAGTTAAAAAAAAAAAAAAAAGAAAAAAGAAAAAAGACAAACAAGGAAAAAAAAAAAAAAAAAAAAAAAAGATGTAGTGCCCCCTTGAGGAGCCTGTGGAGAATGCAGGGGTATTCGCCTACCCCACCTCCATGGTTGCTAACATGACCACAGACATAGGGGACTGGTGGTTTGATGGGTTGAGCCCTCTACCATAAGTTTTACCCTTGGGAAGACGGTTGCTGCAAAGGAGAGGCTAGGCCTCCCTGTATTTGTGCCTAAGAGTCTCCTCCTGAATGCCTCTTTGTTGCTCAGATGTGGCCCTCTCTCTTTGGCTAAGCCAACTTGAAAGGTGAAATCACTGCCCTCCCCCCTACGTGGGATCAGACACCCAGGGAAGTGAATCTCCCTGGCAACGTGGAATATGACTCCCGGGGAGGAAAGTAGACCCGGCATCGTGGGATGGAGAACATCTTCTTGACCAAAAGGGGGATGTGAAAGGAAATGAAATAAGCTTCAGTGGCAGAGAGATTCCAAAACGAGCCGAGAGATCACTCTGGTGGGCACTCTTACGCACACTTTAGACAACCTTTTTTAGGTTCTAAAGAATTGGGGTAGCTGGTGGTGGATACCTGAAACTATTAAACTACAACCCAGAACCCATGAATCTCAAAGACAGTTGTATAAAAATGTAGCTTATGAGGGGTGACAGTGGGATTGGGAATGCCATAAGGACCAAACTCCACTTTGTCTAGTTTATGGATCGATGTGTAGAAAAGTAGGGGAAGCAAACAAACAGACAAAGGTACCCAGTGTTCTTTTTTACTTCAATTGCTTTTTTTCACTCTAATTATTATTCTTGTTATTTTTGTGGGTGTGCTAATGAAGGTGTCAGGGATTGATTTAGGTGATGAATGTACAACTATGTAATGGTACTGTAAACAATCGAAAGTACAATTTGTTTTGTATGACTGCGTGGTATGTGAATATATCTCAATAAAATGATGATAAAAAAAAAAAAAAAAAAAATACACAGAAAAAAAAAAAAAAAAAAATAACATCTCTTCACCTTAGTCTTCTCCTCCTTGCTCTTATCTGACTTGAAATTTTATCTTGTTCTGAAGGTTCTGGGGTCCAGATACCTTTAGAAAGGAAAGAAGAAAGAGGAAGGAACATATGCACCCTGATTTGCTTCCCTTGAATTCTTTGGAGTGAGCAGTTTTCAAAGTCTTAACTTT
Organism: Choloepus didactylus; assembly: GCF_015220235.1. Lineage (NCBI taxonomy): Eukaryota > Metazoa > Chordata > Mammalia > Pilosa > Megalonychidae > Choloepus > Choloepus didactylus. Next base: position 111,070,538 of record NC_051310.1, on the reverse strand, counting down.
TCTTCTTCATAATGCTCTTATGCAGATAACCAGATATAAAAACAGGAGAGATTTCTGGTAACTCTTTGGATTCCTTTCACTGGCTTCAATTGGAATCCAAAAAATATTTCCTTAAACTGCTAACCTACTTTTTACCTGTGCTGTTTCACCCAATGTTTAATTCTCAAACATGTTTCTATTTTTCAATTGAAGGTCTGTTGTGAATTTACTGTCCTGGTTTATTCTAGAATGGAGAAAACATAAGACCATCAAACCCAAGCAAATCATTTTTATTAGAGATGTTGTCTTAGGTGTTAAAATTTTAATCTTTTGAATGAAGCAAAATAAAGTTTCAGTAGCTAAGAAATAGAGATTTCAGTTTTGGAGTTGAGAACTCATTCCGGAGTTTATTCTTACACATTGTGTAGATATCCCTTTTAGTTTTTAGTGTATTAGAATAGCTAGAAGGAAATACCCAAAACTGTTGAACTACAATCCGGTATCCTTGATTCTTGAAGATGATTGTGTAACTATATAGTTCATGTGGTGTGACCGTGTGATTGTGAAAAGCTTGTGGCTCACACTCCCTTTATCCAGTGTATGGACAGATGAGTTAGAAAATTGGAGACAAAAGTAAATGAATAATAGGGGCAGGAGTAGGGTATGGGATGTTTTGGGTGTTCTTTTTAACTTCTATTTTTATTTTTATTCATATTTTTATTTTTATCTTTTGAAGTAATGAAAATGTTCAAAAATTGTTGTGATGAATACACAACTATATGATGAAACTATGAACAACTGATTGTACACTTTGGATGATTTTATGGTATGTAAATATATCTCAGTAAAATTTCACACACAAAAAAATTTTTAATCTTTTGTCTGAGAACATAGGTTTACAAAAAAAGACTTTACAGGGAAGTGGAAATAATATGGCTGTCTCCCAAGGAAAAATTACAACAAGAATTATGTTAATGTTGTTTTTAGCTAAGAATGTGACTGGAACTTCTCCATTCCTTAGGACCACCATGTCCAAGGGAACATTCTCCCACATACCTTAGCTCAGATTCCTTAATTTGCTAGAGCTCTGTAGTGACATTAGTGACTTATCCTGAGTTCATTTCACTACCATTGTTAATGCTTGTTAGTAATGTGTAAAATCTAATGTGTGCTTGACAGTGGTTGCTTATAAAGAGTGAATGGCAGTACCATGATCATTTTAGTACTTTATTATATATTAGATTTCTTATAAAAAGAAGAGGTTTCATTTATTGTATTGTCTGTATGATTTTTTAGAGGGAAACATGAAGACACCAAATTGCATAACCACCTCTCATTGATTATTGGCCTTCATATCTGCCTGGGTCTCAGTTTGTGTTGTTGTTGTTATTATGTCCCTGGCTTTTAGTTTAGCAAAGAAATGGCATAATTATCAAGGAATGAGAATCTACTATTTTGATGTGTTATGATTGAGTTTCTCCTACACATAAGTTTACCTTAATGGTATTGACTATAAAAATTACGACTTTTCAGACAAACTGATTACACTACAGGCTATGCTACATAAACTAGATGAAGAAAATATTGAGAAATCCACTCATTGGTAACAAAACTGCCTAACAGGCCTATTTAACTTTTTTCTTATAAAATGTAATAAAGCTAATAAAAGCAAAGTAGAAGTTTAATATTTCAGTCTTATCAACTCTAATTAATGGAGTGTTGTGATTTTCAAGGGCTATGATATCATGAGTAACTGCATTATATATTATTTAATAGTTGATCACATTTTCATCCTTTAATTCTACGTGTTCTCCACAGTTATACAACACAAAATTCTGACCCCAGACATTTAAACCAAATGGTAATGTGGAATCTGCTTTTCTACTGCTGAGCTGTTAATCTCCTTGTTATAATAGTGACCTTGGAAGGCAATTTTAAGTTGATATTTCTTGGATTACTAGTTTGGGTTAAATGGATCATAAAGGAAATACTTTATACTAAATAAACCCCAAGCCTAGGAAGAAGACAACTTTAGGAAGAAGACAACTTTAGAAAGAAGACAACTTTAGGAAAAAGAATGGGTGCATTTTCACTAATGCTCCATTTCCCAAAGTGTCCTCTATAAATTGCTCCAAAAAAGTCAATTCAGGAAACAGACATGTACTTTTCCTCTCTGAGAGATTCACAGTGAATTCCAAAAGCTTTCAGAAAGTAGAAGACAGCATGTGTTGTGGTTAAGTGTGGGGCTCCTAGTTTGAATCCTGCATCTCCCACCAACTAGCTGTGTGACCTTGGGCAAGTTATGTAGTCTCCTGCCTCAGTTTCCTTATGTGTAAATGGGGATGATAATAATAGTACCTACTTTATAAGGTTTTGAGGTTAAATGAGACAATCCATATTAAAAAGTGTAGCACTGTACCTGACACTTATTAAATGTTTGTGACTGGTAATGGTGGTAATAGAGAAGTCTGTTTAGCTTTGTGAAATCCTATGTTTCTTAGACTTATTTGGCCGTGGAAACATCTATAAACATCTCACAGAATTAGAGTTATGGTGAATTCACTTTGAAAAATTCCACATTTATATTATGACACATTATATTTCTATGTTTCAAGTTTAATAAGATGTATCTTATCTTACATCTTATATGCAAAGTGACTAAAGGTTTCATAATACTTTCTTTGATCACGTTTTATTTTCAAATTGCTGCTGGACAGATTGTATCAGTTAATCCCATTTTACCACCAAGGGCTCACATTCATGTTGCCATGAAGTGGCAAAGCCAGAACTCTGCATAACATTATTTTCTCCTCACTTTGTGTTTTCCCCCTAGTCAGTAATGTTTCTCAAGGTCAAGCAGAATCCATTGTGTATTTTTGTATTTTCCAGTGTACCCAGTGAGTCCTAGGGATAGAATAAATGCCTAAAACATGTTGGCTGAAATGAAAATGAGTCAAGTGGAGGTTTTTTCAATCAGGTTTAAGTAGGGCTCTTTAATTGGATCCTCCCCATCTCTAGCTAGCTTTAGAATATTACAGCAGGCTGCATAATTGTTGAGAGCAATGTTTGTCCTAAAAGAACAGGAATTCCCAAACTATGGGCATATATTTAAATGATTACTTTCTGTTCAGATTTAGCATCCATTGACCCAATTTACTGTCCTCTTCCCTTGGATGGTTGTCACATTGAAATGAAAGTGATTAACAGGTCCAGTTACTTTGGAAATATTCTTTTACTCTGAAGGTCAGTCATTCAGGCTCTTTGTTTCCTTGGCACATTGTTTGATGGAGTCACTCAAACTTTGGGCCCATAAATGAAGCAATATTTAATTTAACTCTTAGGATTTAAATCATGCTAAGTCAGTCAGCCAATAAGCACTTAAGGATCATCTTTTATATTTTTTTCCCTTAATGCAAGTTATTCAAGCTAAGACCCAAGTTAACAGCTCCTTGCCCATGTATTCTTTTAAATTCCATCTTATTGAGATATATTCACATACCATATGATCATCCATGGTGTACAATCAGCTGTTCACAGTACCATCATATAGTTGTACATTCATCACTCCAATCTATTTTTGAACATTTTCCTTACACCAGAAAGAACAAAAATAAGAATAAAAAATAAAAGTGAAAAAGAACACCCAAATCACCCCCTCATGCCACCCTATTTTTCGTTTAGTTTTTGTCCCCATTTTTTACTCATCCACCCATACCCTGGATAAAGGGAGTGTGATCCACAAGGTTTTCACAATCACACTGTCACTCATTGTAAGCTACATTGTTATATGGTCATCTTCAAGAGTCAAGGCTACTGGATTGGAGTTTGATAGTTTCAGGTATTTACTTCTAGCTATTCCAATATATTAAAACCTAAAAAGGGATATCTATATAGTGCATAAGAATGTCCACCAGAGTGACCTCTCAACTCCGTTTGAAATCTCTCAGCCACTGAAACTTTATTTTGTTTCATTTCTTTTCCCCCTTTTGGTCAAGAAGATGTTCTCAATCCCATGATGCCGGGTCCAGATTCATCCCCGCGAGTCATCCTGCCTTGCCAGGGAGACTTACACTCCTGGGAGTCAGGTCCCACGTAAGGAGGAGTCTTGCCCATGTCTTTTTATGTTTTGTCCCCAAGTATTTAAAAGAGTAGTGAATTTTCTACCTTCAGCTGCTTCCTATAGTACAGTAAAAGCCTGATTTGAATTTAGGGCAAAATTTTTTTAGTGATGTAACAGGTATGATATGTGCTGACTATACAGTGTTTTGAAGATTGGATATATACCATTATTTAAGAATTCATTTGAACATATCTAGAGACAACAAGAAGAGGGAAGGGATAGTAATACTCAAAGGTGTGGGCCTCACCTCCTTTCTGTTGTCTTATCTCTTTTGACATATTTTGGGGCAGCAGGGTAGGGATGGTCCTTGGAGGTGGTAACTGAGGTCATGTGAGCTGTTAGTACATATCTGCTCTTGTGATATGGCCGTACAGGCTGACTGAAGCATTAATTTTTTTGGGGGGATTGGACTTGTATCTCCTCAGTAGAGTAAGATTTACCTCATGAACATTAGAAACTGTGAGGGTCTGTTTATAAAATGAGAAATATATAAATTGTCTTCAAATTAAATGCTGTTTGGTAGACAAAATAATTTAAAACATGGGATTCCTGAGTGGAAAACATAATAAAAAGGGTCCTCACTGGTGAAAATATTGGGAACCATCTAGTTCCCAGGGAACTTTCACTTCCTCTTTCACTAGCCCATGTGAAGATGTCAAACCAGAACAGGAGGCAATAGGTATAACCCCACCCCTTTAAACTTTTCCATGAAGTGTATCTTGTAAATTAAGAATGGTTTTAAAGTGGTTTCGTTATTGACCCAAAAGCTAGGGTGATTGCTGGATTCATTTTGGCTCTAAATTTCCAATCAAATGAAGAGTCTTTTCCTTGTACCCAGGAGCATATTTTAAACAGGGAAACAAGACATCATCTTAATGCAAAAGTAAATACTTGTGTGTGGCTAGATTTTATTTCAGTATCATGTGACAAGCAAGGATATTTATATTTTCATAAAATCAATGAGTTTGTCAAGTAAAATTAGTTATATTTGTTTCTTTCTCTCCCTCCCTCAGCATCTCAAACCATTATAGGTTTGTTTCATACAGTAATGTGTATAGTATTGATTAGAATCTAAAGAATGAACCTGAGCTTGTTATTTTCTACATACTTTTCCCACTTTTGCTTTCCTCTCTACCCTCCCACCACCAACCATGTTCCTATAACTTCACACATGCTCATATCCATTATGGCAATGATGGATTATTGGCATCCAACCAACATGACAGGGTGTCACAGGTCGCTGAGCAGAGATTTTCAGACTCTGTTTCCACCTGCATTAACTATTATTGAAATAGTTTATTGAGATTGAAGTATTGATCATTTTCTGCTAACCTTGGCTTAAGGGAAGGAAGAGGAGACAGTGGTATTTTTGAAAGACACTAAATTTCATTTTAAAAAAATCTCATCTGTTCAGCCTTTTCTTCTTCCTGTTTTATAGCCCCTGTTGTTTTATTGCTTGGAAAAGGGTGTCTTGGCTTTATTTTTATGACAGTATAGTTATACTTCAGAAATGCATTTAATTACTATGGGTAACAAAATTGTTCTACTATATTGGTTTGGCCAATATTGCTATACAAACAACTTTTCAGTCAATTGAGTCTGGTAAAAATCAATATGTTATGGTAATATTTCAAGTAAGAATTTGCTGAATCTCAGTGTTTTAACACCATCTCCTTTCAGGGAAAAAAATAGTTTTGAAGTACCAAGACATCTTTCTAACATTTTATTTTAATAAAAATGCTTTCTCTATAAACATTTAAAATCCTCAGCAGTATTGGTTATGAACAGGTAAACATTAGCACACTTCTCTATTTATGGGGTGGAGGAGATCTAGTTTCCACTTGAAATCTATTTCTCTGGCTGCATTAGTAGGGTATAGCATCAGGGTTTGACTTCATTCGCAGTGTGCCACATTTGGATTCTTGGGTCTAGTTCTGGGGGCTGAGTTTACCGAGAGACATGGATGGTATAGAGAGCACCCAGAGGAGCATGGGGAGAATAATGAGGGGCCTGGGAATTGTTCCTGGCCCATCCCCGTTCATTCATTTGTTGAGCAATGATGTCCTGAGTGCATGCTGTGTGGAAGACACTATGCCCAGTGTTGGGGACAGCCTGGCCCTCATCAAACCTGTGTCCAGATGGATGAAAAACTGTCCACAGTAAGTATGGGAGCTTGCAGTCTGGGCCACATGTTTGTATGCATCATACACACGCCCTGGGTCTGAGGACGGAGCTATGCCTTGTAGTTCCTTCCTCCAGAAGAATCAGGAAAGACCTCATGGAGTAACTGATACTTGAGTTGAGAAGTGGTTGAAGGAGTTGGCTAACTTTTATCTGAAGAAGAGAAAATTAAGAGGCTCCATGACAGCTGTCTTAAAAAATTATATCTGAAGGGCTGTCTTACAGATGGAGGAACAGGTTTGCTTTGTTGTCTTCCGAAGACTTGACTCTTTGTCACCATTTGAGATGCTCTTCCTACTACTGTTTTTCCCTGCTGGGTTGTCCTCTCTGAAGGAGAGTCTGAATCTGGGTAGCCTTGGTGGGAGTCTTCACAGTGCCCAGTCCAGTTCCTTACCTTGTAGGCTCTTAGTAAGTGTTTCAGGAATTAACCCGCAGAGGCAGATTCTTCACAACCTAAAGATGGACGCAAAGTGTTGCTCATTGCTGGGCGGCTCTGTGAGGTGAACTCTCCTGCCTTAAGCAGAACAATGTAGTTATTGTTCAAAACCACTAAGAAAAGAATTTGCACTCAGACCTGGAGATAAGATGACTGAAAATTTCTCCTGAGTCTAAAGTTCCAGAACTAAATTCAGCATTCAGCCACCATAGAAATCTTATATCAGGTATTGCTTGGTTTTGTTCTTCTAAATTTTGTCTTATTGTATATTCATTTATTCACTGACCAAATACTTAATAACTGTCACTGTGTGCCAAGAATTGTTCTAAGCACATGTGATTCAGTAGTGAACAAGACCGATGAGGTCCCTGCACTCCTGGAGCTTAATGCTAGTGGAACAAGCAGACAATAGTCAAGGAAATAAGTACTGAAGTAAGACGATATCAGACTGTCTTAGTTTGCTAATGCTGCAGAATGCAAAACACCAGAGATGGATAGGCTTTTATAAAACAGGGGTTTATTTGGTTACAAAGTTACAGTCTTAAGGCCACAAAGCGTCCAAGGTAACACATCAGCAATCGGGTACCTTCACCGGAGGACGGCCAATGGCGTCCGGAAAACCTCTGCTAGCTAGGAAGGCAGCCGGCGTCCGCTCCAAAGCTCTGGCCTCAAAACGGCTTTCTCCCAGGACGCTCCTCTCCAGCAAGGTTGCTCCGCTTCAAAACATCACTCACAGCTGCACTCACTGAGTTCCCTCTCTCTGAGTCAGCTCATTTATATGGCTCCACTGATCAAGGCCCACCCCGAATGGGCAGGGCCATGCCTCCATGGGAAGAGCTCATCAAAATCATCACCCACAGCTGGGTGGGGCACATTCCAAGCAAATCTAACCAGCACCAAAACATCTGTCCCACAAGACTACAAAGATAATGGCATGTGGGGGATACAATACATTCAAACCAGCACACAGACCTTGCAAGTGCTATAAAGAATGTAAAATAGGTGCTCTAGGAGGGCTTATCTGAGTGGGTGATATTTAAGCCAAGACCTGAAGGTCAGGAAGGACCCAATCATGGGAAAATCTGGGAGAAGAACCTTCTAGGCGGCAGGACCTGCTCAGGCAAAAGCCCTGAAATGGGAGTGAACATATTGTGTCTGGGCCGATGTGGCTGGAGTATATGCTCAAGAGAGAGGGGAGAGATGAGTGTGGGCTGGATCATGCTGGGTCTTTTAGACCTTCAATAGGTATGGTTATCCCCGTTTTTACTAGTTGGAAGGATAAAGGTTGGAAGGGTTGTGGCATGCTGTAGGTCGAGTCAGGCCTGGAACTCAGGTATTCTGACACCTATATCCATAACTAGGATTCCTTCTCAAGCCAAGGTTTCTTAACGCTGTTTGCCAGTCACTCTCTGAGTTTCATAATTTTTAACTCAAATTATATTTGATCTACGATATAATTTAATATATAATTCTGAGAGTGATGTACTATCTCTAGTTAGTTTTAGGGGCTTTTTAGCAGATGCTAAAAAAACCTTTCCTTGGCTGATAGTTATTGCCACATAATTTGGTCTGTCCTTTGAGTCTTATAATCAAAAACCTAGAATCTAATAATTGAATCTCTGTATTAATTGTATGGTTGTGCTGGCAGATTTCATGATTCTAAGACAGGTTAATTTTTTTTTTTTAGCTTTTTTATGATATTTGATGTGTTATAAAATTTTGGTCTCTTGGTTGGCATATAGCACAAGAAAATATTTGTATACCATAGCATCTAGGGTATTGACTTAAATTGCTTTTTTGGAAAATAGTTCACTGGAAAGCCCAAAAGGCACTTACTGTGTATAATTTTCTCCTGCAGTTTTTTTTTGTTTGTTTGTTTTTTGTTTGCTCCATTGTTGGTTACTTTTTTGTAAGAGACCATATTGCTGTTAAATTGCGTCCTTACTGGAGTGAAATATGTTTAGGTTCTGATTTATATACTAACACTGAAACTGAGGAGCAGGTTACTAAATTAGAAGGAGAAATAGAAATATAGATTTAGGCTGTGGATATTAAGCTTAAAGTATTTTTAAACATTAATTTGCTTTTTAAGTGTACTTTGTATTATGTTGTCCTCTTGACCCTAAAATTTCCATACTTTTCCTTAACAGTATTGTAAAAAGTATTGTAAAAATAAAGACAGATAAAGAATGTACAGTTTTATTGCTAAAAGCAGAGTTTATGGCTTTTGTGAATTCAAATAATGAAATGAAAAATGTTCAGACAAAATTAGAACTTGCTTTAGGGTGCAATCAATACGGCATTTTAACAAGCTAAGTATTTGGAAAATATGTATTGTGTAAAGTTCTCAAACATACTGATTCTATTACAACTGCTAACTATAGCAGCAAAATGAAACAATATTCTTAGTAAACATAAAGCTTTGATTAAAACATGATTAAATTTTCAGAAAAGTTATTTGAAAACTATGAATAAAATATATTTTTACATTGTCTCAGCAACCAGTGGAACTTTATAATGGTAGAGAAAACAATATGTGGGATAAAATTAGAGGAAGAATTTTTACCACAACACATATACTGAGTTAAGCTTGTGCACACCATTTATTTATTCTCCGTTTTAACTTTTTTTATTAAGGTAATTCAGAGTGCTGCAGGTCACAGTGGCTGGGACAAATTGATTGAAAAAGGCAAATGGGAAGTTTCCCTGCACCTCTGGAAGCCCTTTCAGTGTCTTGCCTCCCTGATGGACCCAAGATGCAAGAGGTGTTCAGAATTATGGTAGTCACATTTACATTTCCAAAGTGGGCTATCCCCATTTACCCCATGTTATCCCCTAGCTGTGTTTGGGATGTAGCCGGGTAGAGTATACCTACTCTACCATCCTCATTGATACTCAAACACAGAGAAGTATGGATTTTCCTGAGGAGTCAAACCAAGTTAGGGAAAGGACCACCACTGAAACCCAGGCTTTCCTAGTCCCTTCCCAGTGTCTTTCCTAGTAAAAAATTTTATTTTGGTTCTATGAGGAGCCAGAGTAAGCTGACTTTGTGCAAGCATAAGAATCTGTGCTGGCATTTCTAGCAAATATACTAGAGTTTACTTTTTTTTTTAATCTTTTTTTTTTTTTTTTTGCATCAGGTACACTCACCTTTCAGATGATCCATGTGAACAAACAACTGCCTCCTTTCTTCCCTCCTTTTCTGCAACTTGTACTCTTTGAAATAACTGATTAATCCATTGTCAAAATATTAATGCTAATTTCCAAACTTCAGTCATTTCAGCAAATGATTCACTGAAAATTATATCTGATTTTTTCTTTGCCATGATTTCATGAGTGTATTTGTGTGCAAATTTAAATCATTTTTAGAGTATTGTTAATATTTCTTGGCTTGGTGGTCTTTATAAGGATGTTAATTTTCTACCTCCCACATGGAATCCCTCCTCCCATTTATCTTGCTTTAAAAAGATATGTGATGTATTTAAGCTTCGTCCTCCTAAATGGACTGGAGAATAGCACCTTCTCTCAACAAATCTCAAAGGGCTCTGTAAAACAAAATGTTGCTTAAGTTTTGAAGGAGAATTTCCTTTTTCAGTTTATATATTCTTGGAAGTCACCAAAGGCATCTTGAAAAGAACATGGTGGAGTTGGTTTTAGAATCCAAACGCTTTCCTTCTCTTGTCCAAAACATAGCTCCTCAACGTAGAGGGACAGTGCCATGTGTAGGGCAGTCACTCAAATTCCTTCATGTTATTAGGTTTAAAGATGTCTGCCCAGATAGTGTAAGGTATGATGGTAGTTTGTGTGTGTTCAGTTTTTATGTTGAAGAAAAAGGTCTCTCCTGGTATATTTTGACCCTAGTCGTGATATGCCTGTTTCGTGAAGTCTGTTATGCACAAAAGTGCACAAAATGAAGATAAAGTGCCTCTCTCCAGCCTGACAAAAGCCATTCCTTTGCAGAATGGTAGCTGCAGTGAAAGTAAATAAATGAATGGACAGCAATCACAGCCTAGTTGATGAAACTGTTCAATTAAAGCACAGGCATTTACATGGTGTAATTTCCCTAAATTGCCAATGAGCCCCTTTAGACACAACCAGTGTTCAAATTGATTTCAGCATTGATTTTGGCTGAAGCTGATAAATTTCTGCTTGTTAGTTAAAGTAATTTTGCAGAAGACTTTGTACTGCAGTATTGAAGTGTTCATTTAGCTGATGGTTAAAAGAGGAGTTATTTACAGAGGTCTCTACTGTTGTTCAGAGATCGGACAATTCCCCAATCATCTTTTACTTTTAATTTTTTAGGCTTCAGTATACCAATCAATAGGTGATTGAAACTGATTAAAACTTATCCAACCAGCTGCCTATGGCAGTTTAATTAGAAGCTGGATGATTCTTAAATTAAAGTTGTCTTACTTTCATTGCATAGCTATCTTACAGAAAGAGTAAGGGACTAACAGTGCTGAAAACTTACAGTTTGGCTTTGCTAAGATAGCTCACAAATGCTAAATCACTAGATAGCTATTCCTAAGGTAACTCAAAAATGTATTCAGAGGCTTTTGTATTTATGGAGATTAGAAATAATAATATGCTTACTTGCTAGCCAAGGGATTTTTTTTTTTTCAGACTAGGGGATAACCTGTAGTATAATGATACATTTGAAAGAATGACTGATTGTGATGTATATATCTGATTTGACAAACAAGGTGAATGCTTGAGCTTATTTTTTAAACATTGTAGTATAGGATGAAACTAGCCGTCCTGGTATCCTATGTATTTCCCATCTAAAATCATAAACTTTGAATTTATATCTTCTATTCCATTTTGAAGTTTTGATTAAAATAAATCTCCATTGAACTGAATGAAAACAAATATTTTCATGAACTACATGTTGACTTTTCAACAGTATTTTGGGCAGGATTGTAGAAGAAAGATTTTTGCTATTTTTTTTTGTCCTCCAGGGATGCTTCTCCATACTCATTTTATCTAGTGTAGGACAATTTCTTGAGTTTTTGATAGAAATGGGTTAATATTTCCATCATAGGGGACATATTACATCTGGTACTACAGGGAGGAAGGGAATAAATGGCTCACTTTTCAGAGGTGCATTTACCCTTTTAACCCACAAGGGTATACTATTCAGTGCGCTAGAAGAGGTAATTTAGTAAATTGTACTCTAGTGGCCTGAAAAAGTTAATGCAACTCTGAAAAGTGAGTCATCAATCGATTTTCCCTGTTGCTTTTAAAAAATCAACACTGACCATGTCCAGAGAACCTTGAAGACAACTGGAATTAGACAGTCTGAAAGGAACCAGTTTATATTCAAACAAGTCTTACTGGGACATTCAGTTGGCTTAAAAGGACCTGAATCCAATTTCTACTCCTAACACTTACCAAGTAGGAATCTTGAAGCAGTCATTAACCTTATTGAGCCTTGGTTTCCTGATCTATAAAGTAGGTATAACAATGTCTACCTCCTTCTGTTGTTTTTGGGCCAACCAAATATTTTATTAAAAAAAAAATTTAAACTAAAAACACAATAGAAGAGTAATTTTTAGTAAAAGGAGGTCTTCTGAAATAGCCATTGTTATATCTGATTTTGGAATGTGATTTATTATTAGCTTTCCACCAAGAAACTGTGAGCAGAGATTAAATTGTAATCAAGCTATTTCAAGAGAGAAATTTCCTAGCTAATTAATCCTCAAGGTATTCCAGTTTTTCCCCACATGTATTGCCTAACTACTCCATTTCTTTCTTTCATTCTCTTCATTAGGCTTTATATCTCTTGCCTCTCTGTTTTGCCCATTACGTTCGTTCAAAACCTTTGATTAAGAGATCACTGTGACTGTAGCATCCTTGATCTCAAAGGTATTTAGACCATATATTAAAAGACATTACTCTGGTTGATGTGGGGAATGTTAAAGGCTTGAACCAGGCCGCATCAACTTACGAAAGAAATATGGAGGCAGTGATGACCACATTAACTTTGAGGCAGGTGTGGAAGTAAAAAGGGGAATATAACCAGAGTAAATAGAAGAAGAAGAAATGATAAAATATAGGGTTACAGTAGCTTTTCTCTGATTAGAATCCTTTTAATCCAGCCAAGTTCCCAGTATCATATATTAGGCTAATTTGTGAGTTGTATGTATGATGAGTATCTTGAAAGAGTTGGTAATATCTGTAATCTAATAAAATGTTTGATTTGATGTTTATATAGTTTAAGGGGCCCTGTTGTTTTAACACAGAGTATTTTGCAATCAGTAGTCAAGCATCTGTAATAGATTTTTAGGCAGAAAGAAGGTTGGCATACCATGCTATTTGAACTAGTCCAGTTTACATAAAAGCTTCTTTTTACAACTGCTGTTTACTTTAGATTTCCTATTTTAACAGCTAGAGTCTGGCTAATGTGTTTATCTATTATGGAAAGCAACAACTGTCAGTGTTGATTTCCCTGGAACAATTTGATTTTTTTCTGTGGATGTTTATTTTAATGTATGACAGCACTTCTTAAAATTCCAAAGCTTGACCGTTAGTCCTAAATATTGGTCAAATCTGTCCCCAAGGAAACCTGCCAGGCAATCAAATCTCTAAAAAGACCAAGCAATTAACATGAGCACAGACATAGGGGACTGGTGGTTTGATGGGTTGGGCCCTCTACCACAGGTTTTACCCTTGGGAAGACGGTTGCTGCAAAGGAGAGGCTAGGCCTCCCTATGGTTGTGCCCAAGAGCCTCCTCCCGAATGCCTCCTTGTTGCTCAGATGTGGCCCTGTCTCTCTAGCTAAGCCAACTTGAAAGGTGAAATCACTGCCCTCCCTCCTACGTGGGATCAGACACCCAGGGGAGTGAATCTCCCTGGCAACGTGGAATATGACTCCCGGGGAGGAATGTAGACCCGGCATCGTGGGACGGAGAACATCTTCTTGACCAAAAGGGGGATGTGAAAGGAAATGAAATAAGCTTCAGTGGCAGAGAGAATCCAAAAGGAGCCGAGAGGTCACTCTGGTGGGCACTCTTACGCACACTTTAGACAACCCTTTTTAGGTTCTAAAGAATTGGGGTAGCTGGTGGTGGATACCTGAAACTATCAGACTACAACCCAGAACCCATGAATATCGAAGACAGTTGTATAAAAATGTAGCTTATGAGGGGTGACAAGGGGATTGGGAAAGCCATAAGGACCACACTCCACTTTGTCTAGTTTATGGATGGATGAGTAGAAAAATAGGGGAAGGAAACAAACAGACAAAGGTACCCAGTGTTCTTTTTTACTTCAATTGCTCTTTTTCACTCTAATTATTATTCTTGTTATTCTTGTGTGTGTGCTAATGAAGGTGTCAGGGATTGATTTGGGTGATGAATGTACAACTATGTAATGGTACTGTGAACAATCGAAAGTACGATTTGTTTTGTATGACTGCGTGGTATATGAATATATCTCAATAAAATGAAGATTAAAAAAAAAAAAGACCAAGCAATAAGACTTATTGCATAAACTGAACCACAGTTAGGTTATATTTGGTTACTGAAAATATATCATTGAATTACTCTCAGAAGATAACGAAAGGTTTTTGTTTGGTTTGGTTTTTGTGTGTGTGTACATATACTTACATGCATTTATGCATTTGACTTTTATAAAACAAAAAAGTGTTCTACTTCCGAATTGTTCAGCCTTATAATCTTTTGGTATAATGTAACATAATCAACTCTCAGTGTCTTCATTTTAAATAGGAGCCTTAACGTGTATGATCTCATGTGGGTATCTTTTCTAGTGGTGTAATTTCTTAATTTCTACCGTTTCCTTTCTTTTTTGCTTTAGTAGTTTTCTTTTGAGCCAAGAGTATAAAATCTGAAATGAAAATCTTCCAAGTTGGAGAAAGACTTCCTTCTTGTTATTCTAAATTTACATAAAATCAGAATTAGTTTTGTTTCATTTGTTTTTGGTCAGTAAATAAAAAGTCATATAAAGAGTAGAAAAGCATTTGTAAATAAGGAAATCGATGATCATACATCATCAGATTGGCTTTAATGGATGCTGTATATTTGGTTTTGATAAGGAAGTAGATTTAATAATTGAATCTGACTGTGATCAACTCAACTTTCCATGTTAATGAGAATTAAGAGTTCCATAGATAATTATAATGAATAGCTAATCAAAAAACTCATTTTAAACAGTAATTTGTCTCCTCTCGGTCAAACTTTTTGTCACAGTGAATCGGATATCAAAGAGGTTTCTCTTTCACCTTGACTCCTTTCTTTTGCCCTGCCTCTGATGGACATCCTGGAAATCTCTATGGCATTCCAAGATCAGGGAAGCAGGGAATGCAAAATATCCACAAACAGTGAAATCTTTGTCTGAAAAACAGAACCATTTTTATCATTTAGGAGAGCCATTACTGCAGCAAGCTAATAGGGGCAAATGCCTTTGTAACTTTATTTTTAAATAGCCTTTGCTTACCTTCTTTCTTGCCTCCTACCTACCCTCTAAGAGACCCAGTGAGCAAAATAAATAAACATCCATTCTTTGCTGCTTACCTAGAATAAGATCATCCCCCTTTCTAATTATTGGTCATTTCTTAAGCCAAATCCTAACTTTTGCTTTCACTGTTTTAGTGACTGGATTATTTTCTTAGGTTTCTTGTCTGTTTGGAGAACTTCCCAACAATTGAAAGTACTCTATAAATAATTCAGAGTAATCGTGTCCCTCTTTTCACTAACCTTTTCTGAAATATGTTATGCGAGAAGTAGAACTTAAGTCAATGGCATTTATTTTACATAATTTTTGATGGAAATGCCCTGATCCCTTTACAGGACAGTGACAACACTCATTTCGGTGTTCCTGTTTTTTTTGTTTTTTTGTTTTTTTGTTTTTTTGTTTTTGTTTTTGTTTTTGTTTTAACTCAATTTTTTTTTTTTTTTTTTTAATCATCATTTTATTGAGATATATTCACATACCACGCAGTCATACAAAACAAATTGTACTTTCGATTGTTTACAGTACCATTACACAGTTGTACATTCATCACCTAAATCAATCCCTGACACCTTCATTAGCACACACACAAAAATAACAAGAATAATAATTAGAGTGAAAAAGAGCAATTGAAGTAAAAAAGAACACTAGGTACCTTTGTCTGTTTGTTTGCTTCCCCTACTTTTCTACACATCCATCCATAAACTAGACAAAGTGGAGTTTGGTCCTTATGGCATTCCCAATCCCACTGTCACCCCTCATAAGCTACATTTTTATACAACTGTCTTTGAGATTCATGGGTTCTGGGTTGTAGTTTAATAGTTTCAGGTATCCACCACCAGCTACCCCAATTCTTTAGAACCTAAAAAAGGTTGTCTAAAGTGTGCGTAAGAGTGCCCACCAGAGTGATCTCTCGGCTCGTTTTGGAATCTCTCTGCCACTGAAGCTTATTTCATTTCCTTTCACATCCCCCTTTTGGTCAAGAAGATGTTCTCCATCCCACGATGCCGGGTCTACATTCCTCCCCGGGAGTCATATTCCACGTTGCCAGGGAGATTCACTTCCCTGGGTGTCTGATCCCACGTAGGGGGGAGGGCAGTGATTTCACCTTTCAAGTTGGCTTAGCCAGAGAGAGAGGGCCACATCTGAGCAACAAAGAGGCATTCAGGAGGAGACTCTTAGGCACAAATACAGGGAGGCCTAGCCTCTCCTTTGCAGCAACCGTCTTCCCAAGGGTAAAACTTATGGTAGAGGGCTCAACCCATCAAACCACCAGTCCCCTATGTCTGTGGTCATGTTAGCAACCATGGAGGTGGGGTAGGCGAATACCCCTGCATTCTCCACAGGCTCCTCAAGGGGGCACTACATCTTTTTTTTTTTTCCTTGTTTTTTTTTTTTTTTTTTTTTAACTTTCCCTTCTTTTTTCAAATCAACTGTATGAAAAAAAAAGTTAAAAAGAAAACAAACATACAATAAAAGAACATTTCAAAGAGACCATAGCAAGGGAGTAAGAAAAAGACAACTAACCTAAGATAACTGCTTTACTTCCAACCTGTTCCTACTTTACCCCAAGAAAGTTACATAATATAGCAACATTTCAGTGAACTTGTTCCTACTACATCCATCAGAAATTAACAGACCATAGTCATTTCTGGGCATCCCCAGAACGTTAAATAGCTTATCTGTTCTCCTTGGATTATTGTTCCCCCTTCCTTAATTGCTCTCTACTGCTAGTTCCCCTACATTCTACATTATAAACCATTTGTTTTACATTTTTCAAAGTTCACATTAGTGGTAGCATATAATATTTCTCTTTTTGTGCCTGGCTTATTTCGCTCAGCATTATGTCTTCAAGGTTCATCCATGTTGTCATATGTTTCACCAGATCGTTCCTTCTTACTGCCGCGTAGTATTCCATCGTGTGTATATACCACATTTTATTTATCCACTCATCTGTTGAAGGACATTTGGGTTGTTTCCATCTCTTGGCAATTGTGAATAGTGCTGCTATGAACATTGGCGTGCAGATATCTGTTCGTGTCACTGCTTTCCGATCTTCCGGGTATATACCGAGAAGTGCAATCGCTGGATCGAATGGTAGCTCTATATCTAGTTTTCTAAGGAACTGCCAGACTGACTTCCAGAGTGGCTGAACCATTATACAGTCCCACCAACAATGAATAAGAGTTCCAATTTCTCCACATCCCCTCCAGCATTTGTAGTTTCCTGTTTGTTTAATGGCAGCCATTCTAACCGGTGTTAGATGGTATCTCATTGTGGTCTTAATTTGCATCTCTCTAATAGCTAGTGAAGCTGAACATTTTTTCATGTGTTTCTTGGCCATTTGTATTTCCTCTTCAGAGAACTGTCTTTTCATATCTTTTGCCCATTTTATAATTGGGCTGTCTGTACTATTGTCATTGAGTTGTAGGATTTCTTTGTATATGCAAGATATCAGTCTTTTGTCAGATACATGGTTTCCAAAAATTTTTTCCCATTGAGTTGGCTGCCTCTTTACCTTTTTGAGAAATTCCTTTGAGGTGCAGAAACTTCTAAGCTTGAGGAGTTCCCATTTATCTATTTTTTCTTTTGTTGCTTGTGCTTTGGGTGTAAAGTCTAGGAAGTGGCCTCCTAATACAAGGTCTTGAAGATGTTTTCCTACATTATCTTCTAGGAGTTTTATGGTACTTTCTTTTATATTGAGATCTTTGGTCCATTTTGAGTTAATTTTTGTGTAGGGGGTGAGGTAGGGGTCCTCTTTCATTCTTTTGGATATGGATATCCAACTCTCCCAGCCCCATTTGTTGAAAAGACCATTATGGCTCAGTTCGGTGACTTTGGGGGCCTTATCAAAGATCAGTCGGCCATAGATCTGAGGGTCTATCTCTGAGTTCTCAATTCGATTCCATTGATCTATATGTCTATCTTTGTGCCAGTACCATGCTGTTTTGGCAACTGTGGCTTTATAATAAGCTTCAAAGTCAGGGAGTGTAAGTCCTCCCACTTCGTTTTTCTTTTTTAGAGTGTCTTTAGCAATTCGAGGCATCTTCCCTTTCCAAATAAATTTGATAACTAGCTTTTCCAAGTCTGCAAAGTAGGTTGTTGGAATTTTGATTGGGATTGCATTGAATCTGTAGATGAGTTTGGGTAGAATTGACATCTTAATGACATTTAGCCTTCCTATCCATGAACATGGAATATTTTTCCATCTTTTAAGGTCCCCTTCTATTTCTTTTAGTAGAGTTATGTAGTTTTCTTTGTATAGGTCTTTTACATCTTTGGTTAAGTTTATTCCTAGGTACTTGATTTTTTTAGTTGCTATTGAAAATGGTATCTTTTTCTTGAGTGTCTCTTCAGTTTGTTCATTTCTAGCATATAGAAACATTACTGACTTATGTGCATTAATCTTGTATCCCGCTACTTTGCTAAATTTGTTTATTAGCTCTAGTAGGTGTATCGTTGATTTCTCAGGGTTTTCTAGATATAAGATCATATCATCTGCAAACAATGACAGTTTTACTTCTTCCTTTCCAATTTGGATGCCTTTTATTTCTTTGTCTTGCCGGATTGCCCTGGCTAGCACTTCCAGCACAATGTTGAATAACAGTGGTGACAGCGGGCATCCTTGTCTTGTTCCTGATCTTAGATGGAAGGCTTTCAGTCTCTCACCATTGAGTACTATGCTGGCTGTGGGTTTTTCATATATGCTCTTTATCATGTTGAGGAAGTTTCCTTCAATTCCTACCTTTTGAAGTGTTTTTATCAAAAAGGGATGTTGGATTTTGTCAAATGCTTTTTCAGCATCTATTGAGATGATCAATTGATTTTTCCCTTTCGAGTTTTTAATGTGTTGTAATACATTGATTGTTTTTCTTATGTTGAACCATCCTTGCATGCCTGGAATGAACCCCACTTGGTCATGGTGTATGATTTTTTTAATGTGTCTTTGGATTCGATTTGCAAGTATTTTGTTGAGGATTTTTGCATCTATATTCATTAGGGAGATTGGCCGGTAGTTTTCCTTTTTTGTAGCATCTTTGCCTGGTTTTGGTATTAGATTGATGTTAGCTTCATAAAATGAGTTAGGTAGTGTTCCATTTTTTTCAATGTTTTGAAAGAGTTTGAGTAAGATTGGTGTCAGTTCTTTCTGGAAAGTTTGGTAGAATTCCCCTGTGAAGCCATCTGGCCCTGGGCATTTATTTGTGGGAAGATTTTTGATGACTGATTGGATCTCTTTGCTTGTGATGGGTTGGTTGAGGTCTTCTATTTCTTCTCTGGTCAGTCTAGGTTGTTCATATGTTTCCAGGAAATTGTCCATTTCTTCTACATTATCCAGTTTGTTGCCATACAGTTGTTCATAATATCCTCTTATAATTTTTTTAATTTCTTCAGGATCTGCAGTTATGTCACCTTTTTCATTCATTATTTTGTTTATATGGGTCTTCTCTCTTTTTGATTTTGTCAGTCTAGCTAGGGGCTTGTCGATCTTGTTGATCTTCTCAAAGAACCAACTTTTGGTGATATTTATCCTTTCTATTGTTTTTTTGTTCTCTATGTCATTTATTTCTGCTTTAATCCTTGTTATTTCTTTTCTTGTACTTGGTTTAGGATTGGTTTGCTGTTCATTTTCTAGCTTCTTCAGTTGATCCATTAGTTCTTTGATTTTGGCTCTTTCTTCCTTTTTAATATATGCGTTTAGTGCTATAAATTTCCCCCTTAGCACTGCTTTTGCTGCATCCCATAGGTTTTGGTATGTTGTGTTCTCATTTTCATTCGTCTCTATATATTTAGCAATTTCTCTTGCTATTTCTTCTTTAACCCACTGATTGTTTAGGAGTGTGTTGTTTAACCTCCAGGTATTTGTGAATTTTCTAAGTCTCTGATGGTTATTGACTTCTAATTGTATTCCATTGTGGTCAGAGAATGTGCTTTGAATAATTTCAATCTTTTTAAATTTATTGAGGCTTGTTTTATGTCCCAGCATATGATCTATTCTGGAGAAAGTTCCGTGAGCACTAGAAAAGTATGTGTATCCTGGTGATTTGGGATGTAATGTCCTGTAGATGTCTGTTAAATCTAATTCATTTATCAGATTGTTTAGGTTTTCAATTTCCTTATTGGTCTTCTGTCTGGTTGATCTATCTATAGGAGAGAGTGATGTGTTGAAGTCTCCCACAATTATTGTGGAAACATCAATTGCTTCCTTTAGTTTTGCCAATGTTTCTCTCATGTATTTTGTGGCACCTTGATTGGGTGCATAGACATTTACGATTGTTATTTCTTCTTGCTGAATTGCCCCTTTTATTAGTATGTAGTGGCCTTCTTTGTCTCTCAAAACATCCCTGCATTTGAAGTCTATTTTATCTGAGATTAATATTGCTACACCTGCTTTCTTTTGGCTGTAGCTTGCATGAAATATTTTTTTCCATCCTTTCACTTTCAGTTTCTTTGTGTCCCTGTGTCTGAGATGAGTCTCTTGTATGCAACATATTGATGGTTCATTTTTTTTGATCCATTCTGCGAATCTATATCTTTTAATTGGGGAGTTTAATCCATTTACATTCAACGTTAAAACCGTGAAGGCATTTCTTGAATCGGCCATCTTATCCTTTGGATTATGTTTGCCATATTTTTCCCTCTCTCTATTAATATCCTTTATTGTACCCATACCGAATCTCTTTAGTACTGAACCTTTCTCCAAGTCTCTCTGTCCTGTCTTTGTTTCTCTGTCTGTAGGGCTCCCTTTAGTATCTCCAGTAGGGCAGGTCTCTTGTTAGCAAATTCTCTCAGCATTTCTTTGTCTGTGAAAAATTTAAGCTCTCCCTCAAATTTGAAGGAGAGCTTTGCTGGATAAAGTATTCTTGGCTGGAAATTCCTCTCACTCAGAATTTTAAATATATCGTGCCACTGCCTTCTCGCCTCCATGGTGGCTGCTGAGTAGTCACTACTTAGTCTTATGCTGTTTCCTTTGTATGTGGTGAATTGCTTTTCTCTTGCTGCTTTCAGAACTTGCTCCTTCTCTTCTATGTTTGACAGTGTGATCAGTATATGTCTCGGAGTGGGTTTTTTTGGATTTATTCTATTTGGAGTTCGCTGAGCATTTATGATTTGTGTATTTATGTTGTTTAGAAGATTTGGGAAGTTTTCCCCAACAATTTCTTTGAATACTCTTCCTAGACCTTTACCCTTTTCTTCCCCTTCTGGGACACCAATGAGTCTTATATTCGGACGTTTCATATTATCTATCATATCCCTGAGGTCCATTTCGAGTTTTTCAATTTTTTTCCCCATTCTTTCTTTTATGCTTTCATTTTCCATTCTGTCATCTTCCAGGTCACTGATTCGTTGTTCAACTTCCTCTAGTCTTGTACTATGAGTGTCCAGAATCTTTTTAATTTGGTCAACAGTTTCTTTAATTTCCATAAGATCATCCATTTTTTTATTTAGTCTTGCAATGTCTTCTTTATGCTCTTCTAGGGTCTTCTTGATTTCCTTCATATCCCGTACTATGGTCTCATTGTTCATCTTTAGTTCTTTGAGTAGCTGCTCTAGGTGTGTCTCTTCTGGTCTTTTGATTTGGGTGCTTGGGCTTGGGTTATCCATATCGTCTGGTTTTTTCATATGCTTTATAATTTTCTGTTGTTTTTGGCCTCGTGGCATTTGCTGAACTTGATAGGGTTCTTTTAGGGTTTGTAGACCAGTTGAAGTCCTTATCTCTAATTTATCAGATCTACAGCTTCATGGAGTACACTTTCTCTAACTAACCAGCAGGTGGCGTCCACGAGCCACCTGTTCTCCACAAGCCAGATCTCCCCTGCTTAGCCTTTTTGGTGAGTGGGGGAGTGAGTCTTGTGGGGCCCAATTGGTGTACCAAGCTTGCGTGTGTAGTTGGTGTTGCCTGCCCTGTATGTGGGGCGTGTTTCTGGGCAGTCGGGGAGGAGGGGTGGCCCTAACAATCAAATCTCCCTGATGATCCTAGAGTTTTAAAGCTACTGCAGTAGTCTAATCCTTCAGTTCAGTCCTGCCACAGTTTGTCTCTGCCACTGACCCACAAGTCTTTGGTATTGGCGTATGGCTCCTGAGACTTGCAAGTGGGCCCCTCTTCCAGGCTGTGCACCCCGGGTCCTCTGTTGAGGGATGACTGTGCTATGTCACAGGTGAGTGCCGTCCCCCCAGGGCAGTTCTGGGCTGCTGGGCTGTGTTGGGAGGCTCCCAGTCTGCTCAAATGATGGCTGAATGGGGCTCTGTTAATTCACACTGCTCCCCCTTCCCAGCTCTGGGACATTCAGCTGAGGTTGCAGGGAAGGCTAATGTCCACGCCCAGTTTTGTGGTGTGTGCCTGTTATTTGAAGCACTTCCGTCACACTGGGTTGTCTGGGGCAGCTCTGGGCTATGGGGCTGGCGATGGGCAGGAGTGTTTCCTGTCCACCAGGATGGTGGCTGTGAGCGGACACCCCCCTTTTCTTGGGAAGTTGTGTTGTTTAGTGAATTTTCTCAGCCACTGGATTATTGCCTTTTGTCTCAGAGCTCTCTTAGTTCTGCTCTTGACTTGACGTGCCCAAATTTCAATTCTTTGAAGCTTTCTGTATTGAGCTTCTTAGAGTAATTGTTTTAGAAAAAGCAAAAAGGATTTAAAAAAAAAAAAAAAAAAAAAAACAGCCCTCCTCAGAGATCTAATGGGTTATTGAAATGCTAATAGACAAAGCAACCAGGGCCATTAAGGAAAGGTGCACATGGCAGAGAGATCAGCCTTGCTTCGGGATTTGCATATGCGCCTCAAGGCCTGATCTCCGCCCTTCCCCTTTCTGTGTTCACCAGAACTCCAAAAATCCTCTGCTTTTATTTTGGAGTTTTTCGTGTTGTTTTTTTTCTATGCCTGTCTCCTCTCTGCTGGGCTGGCTGCTCTCAGAGTCTCTGGTGTCTGGTCTCAGTCTATCTATGGTTGGAGTTTGAATCAGTAGAATGAGTTTCCGATAAGAGCAGCCACTGCAATTCTCCCTTCTCCTTCCTGGAGCTGACAGCCCCTCCTCCCCCGGGACTGAGCCTGGCAGGGAGGGGCGCGGGTCCCCTGGCCGCAAAAACTTACAGATTTCGCTGATCTCAGCAGTTCCACGTTTTCATGAGTGTTGTATGAAGTATGCCCAAAGACAGATTGCTCTGTGGTGTCCAGTCCACGCAGTTCCTGGCTTTTTACCTACTTTCCTGGAGGAGTAACTAAAACATACAGCTCACCAGTCTGCCATCTTCTTAACTCAATTTTATTGAGATATATTCATATACCAAACAGTCATCCAAAGTGTGCAGTTGTTCATAGTACCATCATATAGTTGTGCATTCATCACCTCATTCTATTTTTTGAACATTTTCCTTGTACCAGAAAAAGTGAAAATAAGAATAAAAAAAAAAGTAAAAAGAAGTGTTCCTGTTTTGCTGTTGTGCTTAAGTCTTTATACATGCAATTACTCTGGAGTTTCTTTCTCCAAGAGATGAAAAATAGGAAAGGTGTTTCCCTACTCATTTTGATAACCATTTTGCTAATAAGTTGATATTCATAGCATTATATCATATTGTCAGATATGCTGAAATCTGATTTACTGTCAGGTCAGTGGTCAGCCCCCCCTCACGCATTCTTAAATTACATACTATCTGACAATCACTAGAGAAGCACAGATGTTCCTTATTATAAATTCTTTCTGCTCATAATACAAAATAACTTGATTGGAATATGTTTAGAAATTAATATGCAGAATAGTTCTGTAGAAATTAAGTGCCTACTTTAATTGTGTGAGAATTGTACAAGCTTTATCAGAAGATATATGATCTGCTCTAGGTTATTTATTTTGTGAACAGAAGTCAGCTGGGACAATTCATATTTTTTGATTCTCCTAGAATTTGAAATTCTAAGCATAAATAATTTCAGTAAACACTGTAAAATACAGATGTGGTTGATCTTATGCATGGCATAAATTTGTGTGGGGGTCCAGATGTTGGAATGTGAACATAGAGTGTGTCTTCCTTATGTCCTGTTAGATGTAGGACTTTCTAACATTTTGTTTTCAGTTTTTTTCCTTACTCACCTTTGAAGATTCTTATAGAAATTAGGTTTATTCTTCAAACTGATGTATCTGTTTATGAATTCTCATTAGGATGTAGATGAAGCACATCTCTAATCTTATATGTAATATAGAGACCTGTCTCTAAAATTTCAAAGACTGGAAAATAGAATCAGTTACACTTGTCCCCAATTATTGCTTTTGAAATCAGTCACATGTTTTGTGAACACCTACTGTGTGTAAGGTACTGTACTTGGTAGTGTGGGAGATACAACACCAACATACATGGCCTCAAAGATACCATTCTCCTGGTTCTGTTGCTAGCTTACTCTCTGCATCTTCTTGTCTCCTTTATTGTTTTCTTCTCGTCTTCTGAATTTGGAGTGCCTCAGGTTAAGTCCGCAGATCTCTTCTATTCTGTGTTTAATTCAGTTCGTAAGTGAGTTTGTATAGTTCCATGCCTTTACATATCATCCATATGCTGATGAAGCCCAAATGTATATCTCCAGCCTTGCCTCTGTTCTGAACTCTAGACTCATATCTCATTACCAGTTGGATGTCTTTTAGGCATCTGAAAATGATACAAAACTAACTCTACTTCTACAGTATTTCCCATCTCAATAAATTGAAGCTCTATTGTAGAAGTTGCTTGTGACAAAAAACATTGCAGTCATTCTTGTTTCCCCCTTTTCTCTCAGACCATACGTCAAATCTACCCACAACTCTTGGCTCTACTATCTCTCACCACCTCTTTTCCTGCCATTCTATTCTAAGCCACTATTATCTATTGCCAAGATTATTGCAATAGCCTCCCAACTAGTCTCCCAGTTTTTACCCTTGCTTTTCTACAATGTTTTCTCTCTACCCAGAAGCCAAAGTTATCTTTCTAAAATATAAGGCTTCTCATCCTCCCCTAGTGGCTTCTCATATTACTCGGAATAAAAGCTAAATACCACGTCCTAAGTGGTACTGCACAGTCTGTCTTTCCATCACCTCTCTGAACTCATCTCTCACAAGTATCTTACTTGCTTATTCCACTCCTGCACACATGTCAAGCACATACTTCCACCTTGGGGCCTTTGAATTTACCGTGTGTTCTGCCTGGAAAACTTTTCCCCTAAATATCCATATGGTGTGCTCCCTGACTGCTCAAATGTAACCTAATGAGAAAAGTATTCCCTGACCACCAACCCCCTCCCCAATATAAAATTACGTGCCTCCAATCGTGGTCACTGTCTGTATCCTTACCTTTATTCTTTTTATTACACTTAACATCACTTGACATTTAGTTGATTATTGTCAGTCTTCCCCTATTAAAAAGTACGCTCTATGAGAGCAGGAACTTTGTCTGGTTTGTTCTCTGCTGTATCTACAGTGTCCATAATAGTGCATGCCAATCAGAGGCATGCATTAAGAGCTTATTAAATGTATGAAGTAAATATCTAATTTAAGGGGAGAGCATATGATACACTATGCTGGAAGTTGGAGATGCAGCAGTGAACAAAGTGGTCTTTGACCCTATGCTTCAAAGTTACAATAAGGCAAAACATAGACCCATTATTAGAGTTTAAGTGTACAGTATAAAGAAATAAAGTATATACAAGTGAATTAAAATGACAGTATTGAAGAGAAACAATAATTCATAACGTGAAGTATCATAAGGCAGTAGCATAGGCAATGCCAGATGGATAAATTAAACCATAGGATGGGCTGTCTGGTAAATGTGATTTGAACATGTTCTTTCCTGATTCCTACTGTCTCCATTTCTGATATTCTGAAGTTAAATTCATCTCACACCACTTTTCTGCATGGTAGTGGAAAGAGCACAAGGTTTGAATTGAGATAGATCCAGATTTAAATCGGGTTTCTGCCATTCATAGACTCTATTGTCTTGAGTGAGTTTCTTAATACCTCTGAATCTGTTTCCTCATCTGTAAAATGTGGCTTGTGAGCTATACAACATAGGGAAGTTAGAATTTAAAAATAATTAAATTATTCTTTAGGCCCTTAGGAATTGTTAGTTCTCCCCTTTTCTCTTTTCCTTTCTCCCATCTTCTGACTATCCCTTTTATTAATTAACTCATAAATATTTGAGTATCTACTATGTGCAGAGTGTTGTGCTAGGTAGTGTGTATACATTGCTGAATGAAGTAGATGTGGTCCCTGTCTTCATGAAGGATATAGTCTAAGGCTGACTACCTAAGGTTCCCTGTTTCTTTTAATCAGTGTTACCACAATTCTCTCATTATCTTAGTTTGAAATTTTATACTTATTTTTTCCATCCCCATGTTTCATAAATTCTTTCTGGCCAAGGTCCCTTGTATCTGTTTCCCCCTTTTCCACACCTACTATTACTACCTAGATCATATCATCACCACCTCTTCCCTAAAGTATTGTAACAGCCTTGTAAATGCTCCTTGTTCTTTCTACTTTCTCCTCCTTTCCAATAGCATTGTGGTAATTTGCTGCCAGGGTAATAATTTTAAAGTTAAGGTGTGTTCACAATATTGCCCTGTCCAAAAGTCTTCAGTGGCTTTGTATTGGCCATCAAATTGGGTACAGCACAATTTGGACAACAATAATAGAAGCTGAAAAACCATGGAGTAGGATCCTGAAAAGGCTGAGAGAAAATAATTGTCTCTGTTAAATTAGCATTCAAGAATGAAGGAAAAATAAATGAATATAAAAGAGTGTGTATATATGTGTGTGTGTGTATTATGGGTATACACACACACGTGTACGTGTGTTTGTGTGTGTAGACTGAGAAAGATTGAGAGAGCTAGAGGGAATGTGTTAGTTTATTACTGAGGAAAGTACTTTACGAAGAAAGAAATTAAATCCAGAAAGGAATAAAATAAAAGAAGGAATGGTGACAATTTAAATCAACCTGACTATACAAAACAACAAAAGTAGTGATTAATTTAGGGGCATCAAAATGAAGTGAAACAAAAAGAGAATAATATGGTAAGATGAGACGGGCTGACTAGAAGAAATTAAGACATTCTAAAAATTTTATGTTGTTTGGGAAAAGAACAGAGATAGCAATTAACTTTATATTTTGTTAAGTCAGGTATAATTGTTAAAAATTATATAGGTAACAACTAAATGACAATGAGTAGAATATATAACTTTAAAACAAATAGAAGAAATAAAGGGGGAATAATCCAATATAACAGAGAGAAAAAGTATGTAAATAAGGTAGTAGAAATAAATGCAGATATGTTGGCAATTACAATAAATGTAAGTGGACAACTATTACTGTTAAGAGATTGGTTAGGTTGAAATTTTTTTTTAAATACAATTATCTGCTATTTTAGACTATTTTAGGAGACATTTCTAAAACATAAAGATGCAGCAATGTTGAAAGCAAAAAGATGAGGAAAAGGTGCCAGGAAAAATGAATCAAAAGAAAGCTGTTATGGTTAAATTATTATCAGGCAATATAAGACTTTAAGGCAAAAGAGTCTTACTAAGGATAAAAAGGATTACTACATGATGATAGAAGAAAAAGAGGCTCTGAATACGTAACACTCATAAACTTGTATGTAATTAATAACATAACCTTAAAATACGTAAAGTAAAATCGGTAGACTTACAAGGAAAAATTGATAAATCCACAGTCAGAATGGGAGAATGCTTCTCAATAATCAGTGGATCTAGCAGACCAAAATGAGTAAGAATATAGATTTTAACATCACAATTAACAGGCTGGTCATATAATCGTATGTAGAATTATATACCAGTCAAATTGAGAATATACATTTTTTTTCAGGTACTCACAGAAAATTAAATTTTTAAAAGTTGGTTAAGTACTAGGCACAAAGCAAGTATTAATAAATATCTAAAACTCTGTAACACACTAATCACTTTTTCTGAGTATAATGTTATTACTTTAGAAATCAGTAGCGGTAAGTTAACCCTTCTCGTTCATTTGAAAATCAAAATGCGCACATCTGAATAACTTGTGGGTTATATAATACGTTATAATGGAAATGATATTTACAAGCAAACAATAAAGAAATACTTAACTTGTGAGATACAGCCAAAGTACACTTTTAAAGAATAGTTTTACATACATTAGGAAATAATTGGAAATAGATAGGCTTAGCATCTAACTGAAGAAGTTAAATAAAAAGGGGGTAAGCACAAAGAAAGTGGAAGGAAGGAAATACTAAAGAGGGAACATTAATGAAATAGAAATTTAAGAAACAGTTCATCAAAACTGAAAGCTGGTCCTCCCCCCTACGTGGGATCAGACACCCAGGGAAGTGAATCTCCCTGGCAACGTGGAATATGACTCCCGGGGAGGAATGTAGACCCGGCATCGTGGGATGGAGAACATCTTCTTGACCAAAAGGGGGATGTGAAAGGAAATGAAATAAGCTTCAGTGGCAGAGAGATTCCAAAACGAGCCGAGAGATCACTCTGGTGGGCACTCTTACGCACACTTTAGACAACCTTTTTTAGGTTCTAAAGAATTGGGGTAGCTGGTGGTGGATACCTGAAACTATTAAACTACAACCCAGAACCCATGAATCTCGAAGACAGTTGTATAAAAATGTAGCTTATGAGGGGTGACAGTGGGATTGGGAATGCCATAAGGACCAAACTCCACTTTGTCTAGTTTATGGATCGATTTGTAGAAAAGTAGGGGAAGCAAACAAACAGACAAAGGTACCTAGTGTTCTTTTTTACTTCAATTGCTCTTTTTCACTCTAATTATTATTCTTGTTATTTTTGTGTGTGTGCTAATGAAGGTGTCAGGGATTGATTTAGGTGATGAATGTACAACTATGTAATGGTACTGTAAACAATCGAAAGTACAATTTGTTTTGTATGACTGCGTGGTATGTGAATATATCTCAATAAAATGATGATTAAAAAAAAAAAAAAAAACTGAAAGCTGGTAACTTGGAAAATTGATCAAGTATAAAAGAAAGAAAGCACAAAAAATAAAGTTAAGGATAAAAGGGGAGACATAATTCTAGATAGAGAGATTTCAAAAATAATAGGAGAATACAATGAATAATTTTATGACAATAAATTTGAAAACAAAGTAAATAGATATACTCTTGTTCTTTCAGTCTATTTTAGTGGGTTTTACCCTTATACTACTTTCAGGTCCTGAAAACTTCCTAGCTTCCTAGCATTTAAGGCATGCTGACTGTGTGCTGGGCACTGTCCTCAGTGCTTTAGCTGTATTATCTCATTGAGTCCTCACAATTCTCTGAGGTAGGGACTGCTTTCCTCATTCTCGAGTTGAGACAACAGATAGAGTGAGGTTCGCTAACAGTCCAGGTTCTTCAGGTTGCCAGGTTAAGAAGTGGCAGAACCCACGCAATCACTTCAGAGCCCCTGTTCTTTGCTCTTCTGCCTCTCATAATAGATTGGAAAAGATTGCAAAATGCTTCCTTGCTGGAGAAATTTGGAATCTGATTGAAATAGGCCAGCACCTTTGTAAGTTTTGAATTATGTATTTCCCTGCCCTAGAAAGCAGTTAAGAAAACTTAACATCACCACATATTTCCTTTAGGTCCTAAAATATGTACATTCTGCAACAGTTCCAGTCTTGGCTTTGCCACTGACTAACTGTATGAGTTTAGGCAAGTTATTTATCCTGGTTTGGGCATTTCAACTGTCAAAGTTAAAAATTAAGTCTAGACATTGTTCTGTGTTCCTACTAGCTCAGTAAATTCTCTGATTCTGGACTCTACCAAGATTAGAGGTGATACCAACTTTGTTGTCTAGTCTTCTAGAACCTGCTGTTCCAAATGAAAAAAAAAGAGAGTAAGAAAGTATGCATATTGCGTCCTATTTCGTGGTGTTCTTTGTTATTTTAATTGTTCAAAAATTTATACTAGACTACTAACTTTTGCCATCCTCAAGCATATATGTTATATGCTTAATTTTTAAGGGCTGGGACTTTTCCCATAGGGCCTGTGCTTATCACAAACAAAATGTACCACTCACTAAGCACTAAAAATATCTCATAAACGTTCTTTCTCCATTCATTCATTGGAATAGGTAATTACTGTGGCAACAACAAACTAATTTGAAGTGTTAGCTGTTAATTAAAACACTGCAGAAGTGTATAAGTTATCTTTTGGTGTAACCAGAACCTCCGTTCAAACTTCATTAATCCTTTTACAGTTAATGTGTTGAGGAGGTCAAGACAATTGAGAGTCAGTATTCATTCAAAGTAAACAAATTCCTTTTCTCCAAGTAGAATGCCATTTGAAAAGTTAAGGGTCACACTCAGCTCATATGTCTGGCTTTGCCATTGTCATCCTCTTCTCCTTGATGATTAAATGTTAAATTAGTACTGTCATTGCACTGTAAACCAAACCATATAGCCCTCTGTTGCTCGAAATTGAACCCAAACTTCCATGGATGAATTAGCGTGCGTCATAATTAAATCATCAAGCCTCCCCTTTTAATTCACTTGGAAATAGGAGACCTTTCTTTTGGAAAAGAGATCAGCTTTCTTGACAAGCTAATTAAGTTGCCACACTGTCCAGTATAGTATGGTTGTTCAGGTATCTGCTCATCATTTCCCTGTTGCTGCTGCTGGTCTCAGAAGTCCAAGTGTTGCTTGTGGTCCAAATTAACAGCACTAGTTCTTTCTATAGTGTTTGAATCCTTTTCTGTGCATTCAACTAATTATCTTCATATTTAAGTCCTTGGTTAATGATTCTAATATACAATATTTTAAAAAGTTAAAATTGGAAGAATCTGTGGTATACAAGGGGAAAATAATACATCATTATTAAATCTTACTTATTATATTACCTGAATTTATATGGAGTGAAGTAACTAAATTCCTTCAAATCAAGTTTCAAATGAGCTTAATCCAATAACTTCTCTCTCAGGCATTGAGAAAAATACAGTGTAACTTTTTATATTCAATTTATTACATGGATTCACATATATCATAAATCAAATTGTGACCTGAAATGTAGCTTCACATTGTAAAAGTCTGATATTAACAAAGACAATAAAGTGTTAATTTGTTCTAAAACCAGTATTCCTCTTATAAAGGGATTCCACTTATAAAATGTTAAAAAAATAATTAAATTGAATTTTCATAAATTTAATAGTGTTTATATATAACTTGGGAAGTTAATATTTACAAGAAGTCTTTAGACACTTTTACAGATTAAAGAATCCTTTGGTAAAGTGAACAATTGCCACCTAATTTTTATAATCTTGCCTTTCATTTAAATGAGATATACCTGAATTTCTCTACAATTAATTGATATAATAAAGTCTAAGTTTCCCTCCCACAATTGGCTCTACCATTGTCCATTCAAGTAGGAAAAGCAGAATGAATAAGTTCTTAAAACATTCATATTTATACATATATGAAGAAAAAAGATGAATAGATGTATATATATATATGTTTTTTTCTAGTCTTACCTGAATTTGTAGCATTTTATATGTGAAAAATATATTACAAATACCTGTAGGTTCTTAATAACTAAACCTTTTCTATAAGCCAGTGAAAAGTCCCCAACCATGAAATGCCTTTAAAAACATTTGTCATTAATTGCACACCTCTGTAAATTTACTAAAAATCTTTCATTTGCACACTTAAGAGGATTTTGTCATATGTAAATTACACCTCAGTAAAGTCATTAAAAAAAAATATTTGTCAGGGCAACCAAACATATATTTCTGCCAGAATAGCAGAAAATTATGTTTCTATTTTGGTAAGAGTGGAAAATGTAAGTTTTTGTTTTTGTTTTAAGAAATAAGCAATTTTTACTAAGTCGATACCAAGTAAAAATTTTGTAACTGCTTGCTGGGCAGCTATGGATGGGGAATTCCTGAGGAGCTAACTTCCATTCCCACACATCTTCCCACTACCATCTTAACACTAGCCAGGTGAAAGGCAGAACTATTTGATTCTGGTTAATGTGTAAAATCCTCTATCGGACAGAATTTTTGTTCTTCCAAATTAATTTGCTTCTTTATAATTTTATGGGCTTATAATAACAGTGCTTGTTTATGTTGTGTGGGTTTTTTAAAAAATTTTTATATAAGCCAAATTATATCTGGCGGTGTTCAGAATATATGTGTATAAAAGGTCACATTTCATTTAAACCCAGAAGATGTTGATAAGAAGTAATGGTATTTTATTTCTGCAGACCCAGTCTCTAACTCTTTCTCATAAATGAATCTTTTCATATTCCTGGATTAAATTTGTAATTATTTCACTGTATCTGTTCATTTGAGCTTGTTTCTCTTCTGAAGCTTTTTTGATAGAGTGGTACAAGATTTAGGAAAAGATGAACCACATGCTTGAATTTTATTACTCTATAGTTTTTTATATGATGTTATGTTTTAAGCCATAGCTAATTACATGTGTTTTGAGATTATTTTAAATAGATGAAATTTAGGGATATAGTTTATCTGTATATGTAATTGAAAGAAACAAAAGAAAAACCTATTTTTATGGCTCTGTAGAGTGTTTAGTATAGCGCTATAGAGGACCCTCAGACACACTCAAAAAGGCTGCATTACTCCAGAGGGCTATTATAAGGTAATGTATAATGAAGCACTTTGTAAACCATTAAGCACAATAGAAATGTAGGTTACTAATGTAATTAGTGTTCTTTGAAAGTTCCATGTATTCCATCACTGCAGATATGTTTGGATTTACACATATGGCCTTAACCATTTTTAAAGTTTTTTAGCAATTTTGTGATTTTATTGTATTTTTACTTCTCACAGAGCATATCATGTCCCGAGTGGGAAAATATTAGCTGTAAAGGTAAGTATTGGTTACATTTTATGAAATTCTTGAATCTTCCTGCTTTCTCTTTCTCCTGTTAGCTTAAGCCACAGGTATGTCAAAAAGGAGATGAAATCGTTTAAGGTTTGGTGGTAAGCAGTAGAAGCTATGACCCTGTTGTGACATTCAGGCACCTGAAGATGTTTTATGTATGCCTTAAAATGGTTAGTTATGTGCTCCTTACACTATAATTCTTCTCATCATTATCTACACTTCTTTCTGTGTTCCCTGCTGCATGGCGTCACTGTCTCCCTGGACATGTAGCTCAAAACCTTGGTAGTCATTCATTCCTTTTTCCTCTCTATCTTCCCCAGCCTGTTAGTCACCATATCCTGTCAGAAAGTTTCCCTGAAATGTATCCATTTGTCATTTTCTTTCTATCCTCATCCCCATTGCCACTGCCTTGAATAAGGTTCACTTTTACCTCCTGGAATATTGAAATAGCTTTCTCCCTGTTGTCTTCAATCTTTTTCTTCTCCCATGCGCCTTTTTTGCTACAAGCAGAGTTGAGAAATCAGATCACAGATCTGACCGTGTCATTGCCTTGGCCCTTATTCCCCATCCCCTTACATCCCCAATCATGAACAATATAAAGCCTAAGATGTCTTCCTTGCTTCTGACCTTTTATGGTCTCCTGGAATATCCAAGCACCATATTCATCAATAGAGTCAAGCTGCACACACCTGAGGGATGTTTTCAGCAATAACCTAAGATACTCCTCACTTGTTTCCATCCTGTTCATAATCCATACCCCATCTCTGCCAAATTCCAGACTCCAGTCCTTCTTACACCACTTCGGATTTAATCTTTTGCATTGTTGGTGCTTGATTTTCCCATCATTTTAAATCTCAGATTTCCCTAATGAACTCTGTCTTGAATTACACATCTAATAAAATTGAACCACTTCCTCAAGTGGGAACTCCTTCCCTAGTCCTAACCCTAAAGAACCCCACTTCTAACACTAGGCTCTTAGCTAACAAACTTGTCAGGCCTATCTCACTTCCCACCTTCCCAACAAATTGGTCGGGGCCTCCATAGACTTAGAGATACATCCTCTGCTTACCAATGTATTACTTGCCAGTCATACCCTTTGTGTCCAGTTTCTGAGCCTTTAACAATGAAACCTTTTCTTTTTTAAATGACTATTACATGCCAAGTATTATGCTGATATTTTATAACTATTGTCTTTAATCCTTAAAACTACAAAATAAGCCTAGTTATTTTGGATTTGAGGAAACTGAGACTCAGAAAGCTGACTTGTCTGAGGTCGCATAATTAGAAGAGGCAGAGCCAGGATCGAAAATAAAATCCATCTGACTCCTAATTTCATGTCTTTTACCATACCATGCAACTTGTATACAAGTTATGTCCATTGCTCATCCCTCCAGTTTCCACCTATCCTTCCAGACTTCATCTCCTCCAAGAGGCCATCTTAGCTATCCCCAGTGAGAATTTAGTCTCTTTTCCTAACACTTGCATAGTACATTTTTCTGCACCTTTTACCTAATTTAGGAAACTAAGAAGCAGAGCAATTAAGCTGTGATTGGTTATACTTTTTGGTAAGATTAAACCAAAACTAAGACTCAGATCTTCTGACTGCTAATACGGTCCAGAATTCTTCCTCCATAATCCCACCAAGTACAACTCCTAGAATGTGTTATGTAGCATTATCAAGTCTAGTTTTAATAACTTACATAACTTCGGGGGGGGTGGATTTGCTTCAGAACTCCCTCTTTGGGTATTTTCTCTTATATTGCTACCAAGTTAGGTTCACAGAATTGCAGAAGTAGAAGAGGCTTTAGAGACTGTCATATTTTACCAGAGCTGCTATGACAAATACCACAGAGTGGGTTGGTTTAAACAACAAAAATTTATTGTCTCACAGGTTTGAAGGCTGGAAGTCCAAAATGTCTGCAAGGTCATGTTTTCTTCCAGGGTCAATAGTATTTTGGTGATGGCAGTCCTCCATCACATGGACATCTGTCTCTCCTCTCTGGCTTCTTCTGACTCCTAGCTTCTACTGACAGACTGTGTCCATATTTCCTGTCTTTAAAAGGCCTCCAGTCATATGGATTAAAGCCCACCCTTATTCAATCTGGCCTCATCCAAAATTTGATCTTAAAAGATCCTATTAAAAAATGACCCCACATCTTAACTAGCAATAGCATCTTCAAAGGTCCTCTTTACAAATGGGTTCATACCCACAGGAATGCAGATTAAGACTTGAACATGTCTTTTATGGGGACTGAATCAGGTCCCCAACAGAGATCATCTGTTATAGCTCCCCATTATACAAAGGAGGAATCTGAGGTCCCGAGTTCACAGGGCAGTTACTGTAGCAGCCAGGCTCCATCTCACTTTTCCTCTGAGTTCACCAAGTGCAGCTTCTGTTGTACCACTTTGCCATTTGATTCTCTTTTCTGTATCCCCTGAGCTCCCTTTTCACTCAGAGAATACCTCCCAATAACTTGAACACTATTATCATATCTCTCTGGGTTACGTTTTTGTTCCTTTGATATCAGAAATCTTATATTATTGCCAGTGGTATTTTTATTAAAGACATGCAGCTCTGGTTATTCAGTCCCAAGAGAGGAGAGCACAGATAATCCAACCTTGCAAGTGTATTACACATTTTTCATAATTTCATGCATTTTGAGTTGTTTTACCTAGGCTAATACTAAAATTCTTGTGCATGATTATGTAGTTGGGTATGGCAGGAGGCCAACAACTGTTTCTAGAAAGGATTAGAGGCAATATTTGGGGGCATGTCTATTACTCATCTAACCATACACTGGTGTCAGTCACAAAGTTTTTACAATCACATGGTCATAATATAAAAGCTATATAGGAATACAGTCATTATCATAGATCAAGGCTGCTGGGTTACAGTTCAACAATTTCAGGTATTTCCTTCTGGCTATTCTAATATACTAGAAACTAAAAAGAAATATCTATAAAATGATTCAGTAGTCAAAATTATTTGTTAAATCCTAACTTCTCAGTTATAACTCTTCCCTCTCATTTGATCATTCTGTCAGTCTTCAGGGATATCTGGACAATGACCAGTCTAAGTTTTTCATGTTGAGAAAGGGTGTTGACATTATGGAGTAGAGGATGAAACTGGTTGATGTTCTTGGAAAGACTGGTACCTCGGTTTCAGGGCTTATCTGGATAGGAACAATCTGGAGGCTTTAAGTTTATGAAAAAATAAACTTAATAAGTAAGACTTTTATGAAGTCTTAGATAGAGTCCAGGGTATTCTTTAGGGTTTTCAGGAATACTGTTGGTTGGGACTTTTCATACTGTGGCAAGATGCAATATCTGGCTGAGGCTTGTAAAAGAGTAACCTCCAAAATGATTTCTATTTGAAATCTCTTAGCCACTGAAATTTTATCTTGTTTCATTTCTTCTCCCCCTTTTGGTCAAGAAGGTCTTGTCAATCCCATTATTCCAGGGCCAGGATTATCCCTGGGAGTCATGTCCCATGTTGCCAGGGAGACTTACACCCCTGGAAGTCATGTCCCATGTAGGGGAAGGGTAGTGAGTTTATTTGCAGAGTTTGGCTTGAGAGAGAGATAGGCCATATCTAAGCAAAGAAAGAGGTTCTCTGGGGGTGACTTGTAGGCATAATTATAATAGCTTTACCATTACAGAAATAAGTTCCATAATGGCAAGCCTCAAGATCGAGGGCTTGTCTTATTTAATTGGGAGTCCCTAATGCTTGAGAAAATACCAGGTATTCCCCAGGTGAGGAAGTTTAATAGCTGCACATTTTTTCTCCAGTCCCTCTAGGGACTTTGCAGATACTTTTTTATTTTCTGCCCAAATTATTCTGGAATGTATCAGGGTATTACATTAACCTTACAGTATTGTACTATTCATTTCTGAAACTTTACAATGAGCTTTATTAAACATTCTTTATTAAACATTAATCATCGATTGCCCAATCTCTGTCCATTTTCTATTTCCTGATAACCTGTGCTCTTGGGAGTTTAATTCTCAGAGTTTGCTCATTATAGTTAGTTTATATTAGTGAGGCCATAAAATATTTGTCCTTTCGTTTCTGGCTTATTTTGTTCAACATTATGTCCTCAAGATTCATTCACCTCTTTGAATGCCTCACAACTTCATTCCTTTCTGTAGCTGCACAATATTGTGTGTATACACCACAGTTCGTCCTTCTGCTCATCCGTCATTGGACCCTTGGGCCGCCTTCTTCCATTGGCAATTGTGAATAATGCCACCATAAACATCAGGGTGCAAATGTCTATTTGTGTCCCTGTTTTCAGTTCTGAGTATATACCTAGTAACAGGATTGCGTGATCATATGGCAACCCTATTCTTAGCCTCCTGTGGAACTGCCGCACTGCTCTCCAGAAGAGGGGCTGTACCATTCTTCTTCCCTACCAACACTGAGTAGGTATACCTTTCTCTCTACATCTTCTCCAGCATTTGTGTCTTTCTGTTTACTTTTTAAATACTTTTATTCATACACCATACAGTCCATCCTAAGTGTACCGTCAATGGCCACTGGTATAATCACATAGTTATGCATTCACCACCACAGTCTATCTGAGAACATTTTCATTTCTTCCATGAAGAAAGAAGAAAAGAAGAAGGAAAAAAAAGGAAGAAAAAAAAGAAAAGACAAAATTCCATACCGCTTCCCTATATCCCCTTCTTATTGACATTAA
The DNA here is from genome assembly GCF_015220235.1 of Choloepus didactylus. Taxonomy (NCBI): domain Eukaryota; kingdom Metazoa; phylum Chordata; class Mammalia; order Pilosa; family Megalonychidae; genus Choloepus; species Choloepus didactylus. The sequence continues at coordinate 111,032,812 of NC_051310.1, read as the reverse complement.
GCTTTGGTATATTGCCTTTGTTACAATTAATGAAAGCATATTACAGTGTTACTGTCAACTACAGTCCTTAGTTTACTTTAATTGTGTTTTTTTCCATACACCATCCCATATTTAATACCCTGCAATGGTGACATACATTTCTTCTCGCTTATGCAAAAGCTTTCGTATATTTGTACAATTACCATCATTGTCCACTTTAGGTTTTGCTAAGTTATACAGTTCCAGTTTTTATCCTCTATCTTTCCTTCTGGTGGCATACATGCCCGTAGTCTTCCTCTTTAGACCATTTATTCATTATACTTTCAGTATTGTGCTAGCATCATGCAGTATTCTGCTCTCCATTTCTGAACCTTTACCATCAATTTTGTTAAACATTCTGTACTCCTTAAGCATCAAATGTCCAATCTCTACCATCTTTCTATTAGAGGCAATGTTTTTAAAAGGACACATTTACAACAGAGCTACTAAAGTAGAGATTTAAAATAAATGAAAATAGTTGGCATTTGTAAATATACTATTCACTAGACCTGGCCAAGAAACTGAGCTTTAGAACAAAGACTGTATTGTGTTCATATTTGTATCTCTAAATTCTATAAAACTGCAGACTGGATGATCAAACTGCTAGTGAATGAATGAATGATTTAAGAGCAGATATTATTGTTGTTAAACTTTGTTTAGCCCTGAGCTTCCTAGCAGCCAAGGTAAAAACCATGTGGCTTATATAATAGGCAGTTTGTTGACTTCTTGCTTAATTCCATTGTGGTCAGATCAAATTCTTTTAAATTTATTGAGACTTGTTCTGTGGCCCAGAATATGATCTGTCTTGGTAAATTTTCTCTTTGCACATGAAAAGAATATGTATTCTGTTGTTGGGTGGAGTGGCTGAAGAATTTCCTTCCCCCTTTTTTTTTTTTTCACTTTCTTATAATGCACATATGCTGGTGATGAATTCTTTTTGCTTTTGCATGTCTGAAAAAGTATATTTCACCTTAATTTTGGGAAGTATTTTTTCTGGATATAAAATTTTAGGTTGATAGTTCTTTCCATTCAGTATTTTAAAGATTTGTTTTACTGTCTTCTAGGTTTCATTCTTTCCTATGAGAAGCTGTCATTTTTTCCCCCTACCATCATTTTAAATCTTTGTTCCTGTGTACATAAGAACTGATTTCTTCTGTTGCTGTCTTTAAGACTTCTCTTTTTCACTGGTTTTAAGCAATTTGATTATCATGAGCTTTGATGTAGTCCCCCAAATCTGCCATGTTTCTTGTGCATGAATGTTGAGCTTTTTCAATCTATGGGTTCATATGTTATAAATTCATCAAATTTAGAGAAGTTTTAGCCATTATTTCTACAGATATTTTTTCTGCCTTCCATTGCTTTGGGAACGTCAATTTTATATTTATTAGGTCGATTGTCAGCTCAATGATTCTCTGTACCTTTTTTAATTGTTTTGTTTTTCTTTGTTTCTCCTTTGGAATAGTTTCTATTGCTGTGTATTCAAGTCCACTGATCCCTTTTTCTGCATTGTCTAATCTGCTGTTAATCCTATCCAATGTTTTTTCATTTCAGATATTGTAGTTTTTGTCTCTAAAAGTTTGATTTTGGTCTTTTTTGATATCTTACATGTCTCTTCTTAATGTGTTCAATCTTTCCTCTACCTTAAGATAAGTGTATTAAATGCCTTGTTTGCTGATTCTATCATATGTGTCATTTCTGGATCAGTTTTGATTGATTATGTTTTCTCCCCATTTTGGTTGTGTTTTTTCTGCTTTTTTTCATAACTGAGTTTTTGATTGAATGCCAGTCATTGTAAATTTTACCTTTGTAAATTCTAGCTATTTTTTGCATTCCTACAAATATTCTGGAGCCTTGTTCTGAGATGCTATTTAGTGACTTGGAAACAGTCAAGTTTCAAGACTTCCTTTTTAAGCTTTATTAGATGGGACCAGCCCAGTGATTAGTCTAGAACTAATTTTCCCCACTACTGAGGCAGTAGTTTTCAGAGTACTCTACCCAGTGCTCTAGCATTTACAAGATTTTCCACCCTGGCTGCTGGGAACATGAATTCTTTCCTCCCAGTATGAGCTCCAGAGATTGTTTCCTCTGGTCCTTTCTGGTGGTTCTTTCCCGGTGCTGGTCATTACTCAACTTGAAGACTCCAGTCCCCTTCTGCAGATCTCTGGGGCTCTCTCTCTTTGGTCCTGTGCCTGTGAATTCTAGTGCCTTAGTTTCTCAGACTCCCAGTTAGTCTCCTCAACTTAGGGACTCCCCTTCCTGGGCTGGAAGGGAAATTCCAGGCAGTAAGCTGGGGCAATCATAGAGCTCATATCTTTGGTTTTCCTTCTCTCAGGGGTCACTGTCCCATTCTGACTAATGTCCAATGCCCAGGACCCTGTTGATATTTCTGGTAGTGGTGTTCTCCTGCCCCCTCCCAGTATCCCTTCCAGATATTTATTTTTGTCCCTTGTCAGATGCATTGATTAGTTTTTGAACTATTCTTTAAGTAAATAGAAGCTACCAATTATTGGACATTTACACTGTGCTAAGCACTTCACATACATTTTCCTCATCTAATCCTCACATCCACCTTTCGCAGTGATTACCATTTCGATCCCAATTTTACAGTAGCAGAAGCTGAAGCACAGGGAAGTTGAATAGCTTCCCCAAGGTCCCACAGCTAATAAGTAAGAGAGTCAGGATTTGAACCCAGGCAGCCTTGCTTCCAAGTCCATGTGCGTAACCCCTATGCTATGTTGCTGACCAATACCCTCAGATCTGGCTTCCTATAGTCTGGTCACATCTCTTTCCCTCTCAAGGATTTTTTTTAATGTAATTGTATTGAGATATAATCACATAACATACAATCATTCAAAGTATACCATCAGGTGTTCACAGAATTGTCATGTGGTTGTGTTTTCATCACCACAGTCAAACTTTGAACAGTTTCATTACTCCAAAAAATAAAATGAAAATTAAAATAAACAAGAATATCCAAAACATCCCATTCCCCTACTCCCCCCATTGTTCATTTACTTTTTTAATACAGTTTAACTGAGATAAATTCACACACCCTGCAGTCACCCACAGTGTAAAATCAGTTATTCACAACACCATCATACAGTTGTGCTGTCATCACCAGAATCAATTTTTGAACCTTTTCCTTACTCCAAAATAAAAATAAAAGCAAAAAAGAACACCTAAATCTTTCCATCCCCTCCATCCCACTCTATTCTTCATCTAATTTTTGTCCCCATTTTTCCACTCATCTGTCCATATACTGGATAAAAGGAGTGCGAGCCACAAGTTTTCACAGTCACACAGACACACTATGCAATCTACATATTTAAACAATCGTCCTCTTAAGCATTTTTGATGGCTCCACATTACTTCCCACATAAACTAAAAACTCCATGGAATGGAAGACAAGATCCTTTACAATATGTCACTAGTCTACTTTTATAGCATTATGTTATGTGTCTTCATCCTCTGTCGCTTTTAAGTTGAACTCATTGCCTTATCTGAACCCAAGGTGCTTTCTCACTTCAACACTTTGATTCACATATTTCCCTCTAATTAGAATGCCTTCATCCATATCTCTACCTATCAAAATCCTTAACATTCTTCAAGGGTCAGCTCAAAAGCCTCCTCCTCCATTGAACCTACGTGGATAAATCCTGCTTCTCTTTCTGTTTTTCTCTCTCTCTCTCACACTCACACACTCTGTCATTTAAATGTCTCTAGAATTCTCTGTATGTGTCTCTTATCATATGCTGCTCTTTATTTTTTTATTAGTGTACATGTTCATTTCCTTTTTTGAAACCTTTTTGTAAATGGAGAGCATATTTATCTCTTATTTTACTCAATGATTTGTATATAACCTTACATATAGGGCCTAGTGCAGAGCACTACATATAATGATTTGACTAGATGCTCAACATATAATTTGTCAAATGAATGACAGAATGGGTAAATTTTTGTCTTTCATTTATTCTTTAGTTCATTCATTCATCTTTTGAAGTAACATCTTGGAAGCAAGTTCAACTCATATACAAAGTATTCCGTAGTGTTCTTTGAATGGACCATTGCTCTCACCCAGAATATTTCTTAGCCTTTTTTATATTAAAGGGTGAAATGAAACGTTAAAAGGTAGAGGCTCATTAGGTCTTTTCCTGACCCTCTCTTGACTTTTGTGTGACTTCAAGCGTGTCACTTGAACCTCCCGATGACCTCAGCTGTGAAACGGGTCTGCCTGGTGTCACAGAGGGATTGTGAAGAGCAGCAAATCACAGTCCTTGTCCAAACAGAATCACCTTCAGGGCTCTGATGCCTGTATAGAATGATGAGTGAAATTTAATTTCCCAAGTCAAGGGGTCAGTTGGAGCCATACTTTGAATGTCTATAGGAACAATTAGGTGAGAGTCCTCAAAAAACTGTTACTTTTTTCCTCTTGCTACTCAAAATATTTTTAATTTTTATTCAAAATGTTCTTGTTTTTTAAAAATGAAGCATATTGTAATGTTTTCCTTTTCAGATTTCAAAGGTGAAATAGTATGTTCATTATAAGATATTTTTTGAAAAAAAAAAGAAGTTGAATTTTGGGAAGAATTAAAATACCTTGAATTTTAATTTTATACCACTGAATTTAGAAAAATTTTTGCCTTAAAAAGAGCATTTTGAAAATGATGCTTATCACATTTTAAAGAGCATTATTTGATAATGGCTATATATAACTCATGAAAGGTATTTCTAACTAGCTTTTATTTAGGGGGGTGGTGTAGGTAGGCAAGACAATTGCAAATAAGTAGAGCAGAAACAGGGTAGTGTTAGCCATCTTGCAAACAGAACCATTTTACCCTATTAATGTATTCTATAAAATCTTTCAAATAGTAATGCTTGGAGGATTTAATAGATTTCTCAGTATTGTTGTTTTCTGATTGGGAAAAAGTCCATCTAAAAGAAAAATTCTTTGGATTTCTGCTGCCTTTAAACTAGCATTTAAATGGACCATTTGATTAATCATTTGTATACTGACTGTAATCCTCCCAAATTTCCTTTCTGAGTTGTACATACTGTAAAAGACAATTATGTCGCCACAGATTAAATAAGTGAATTAAAACAGAATAGCGGCTTAATTTGACCTGTGATTTTGCTCTCCTTCCTTTTAGTGGAGCGTGTGCCACTCCAGCAAATAAATGAAGTCATCCATGACAGCTTGTGATAAATTGCCGTATTTATACTGTATATTTTAATAGCCTCACACTAATTTAAATTGAGCACAGAGTAAATTATAATTCAGTCACTTGACTGCTTATATTTAACTTGACAACTCATCCTTATTTGTCCTGGAGGTGTAGTGGAGAGCAGTGGAAATGCACCCAGGTATTTCAGTTTCTCATTTAACCCTTGCTCCATGAAATGCTTCATATTCAAATTCTCTCCAGTTTGAACAATTTAGTTCTTCCTAAGGAGAAAAAAAAAATAACAAAGACTCACAAGTCTGTACTTTACCTTGTACTTCAAAAGAAAATTATTATTTGCCATGCTTTTCTTTATTGCCTTCAAATAAGGAATAGTACTTGTTTATTTTTAGCAGTTTTAAAGCTCACTGGCAAGAATGCCCAGGGGAAGGAGAATTAACCTTCTACCTACAGTGCCAAGTCCCCCAGAAAATAGAAGAGCATTTTAGTAGAATTATTTTAAGATGGATTGTATGTTCCCTCTCATGTTCCCAGAAATTCCCTTATTCACTTTTCTTCTGTTATGGAGTCTCCCTCTGGACAATAGAAATACCAAGAATGATCAAGACCTGTTAGAATACAGTGGTTTGGCTCCACAAATACAGTATTACCTGCTACATTTTTAGGTCACCATGGCACTGTTGATATATTTTGGTGTTTATGTCTTTGGTTTTAACATCAGTTGTAAAAATCAGATAATCCGTTTCCTTCCAATCTAGAAACAGCTTCTTCTTTGGAGTATTATACTTGAAAGTAGCACTTTAATAAAATCCTGTATTACTTAATGGGCAGCAGTGTAAGATCCTGTGCTTGGTGCTGCAGTGGGAGCAGGTGGGGAGGGGATGAAAAATGCACAAGACTCAGTCCTTGCCCTTGAAGACCTCACAACCACTCTATTCTCTCAAGGCTTCTTTTTTTTAGGAGGCGAGGCATGAATACTAAAGGCAGAATGTGATAAGGGCCAGAGCTAGAGATGAATGCTGATGGAGGGCTTTAGGATGGGCTTCGTGGAAGTACTGCTTTTACAATCAGTGACTATAGAGTGGAAAGAGAAAGCATACCCCAAGTGGAACAACAGAAGCACATGAACTGTGTGAACCAGTAAAAGTCATCTGATTTCACATGAGGATTGTCTATGGTAGGAAGTAATGGGAGAAAGAGTTAGAATAACAAATTGAAGCTAGATTGTAGAACAATTCCTTGAATGTCTGGCTAGAATTTAAACTTTATTAAACTGTGGAACCAAATTAAGGTTCTTGATCAAGGGAATGATTTGCTCATCACCAGGAGTTTGGGGATAATTCCAAGTAATTGGCTAGCCAGGTGTACTAATGTCATTTCTAAGTTGGTGACCTGGAGATGCAATATATATTAGTAGTCATACCAAGTATTGAATAAATGGCGTTTTGAAACCTTAAATAAGTGTTCTTCAACCTTTCTGTGGGTGAAAACCACCTTGGGAACTTTTTAAAAATACCAAGATATGGGACCAACACATGAGACTCTGATTCTGTTGTTCTGGTATAAGGTCTGTACATCAGGATCTTAAAAAGTGCCTAGGTAGTTATAATGTGAAGCCAGTCTGAAGAACCACTGCTTTAGGGAGAATAATAACTGCATTCCTTTTACTAGAGTTCTAGGATGAAAGAGTCCCTTGTTTGACATAGTTGTGTGAATAGTGCCAATATTTTATGATAGAGAATTTAAACAACGCGCAATAAATTTATTTTATTGCTGAGCTTTGCACAGGAACAAAAATGTTAGTTGAATATTGTTGGCAAATGCACAAGACTCAGTCCTTGCCCTTGAAGACTTCACAAATACAGTATTACCTGCTACATTTGTTTCTTGGCAGTTTTGTGTTACACTTAGAATCTAGTTTAGTTAAAGCTTTTGTAAATAATATTAAGACAAATTCTTATTAGAAACTGGCTACACTTTTTTTTCCCTCCCTTAGCTTCCCCTCTCCCAAATATCAAACTATGAAATGTGTGCTTGAGAATTATCCTTTTCTTTCTTTGCTTTATCAGCTGTTTGAAATTCATAATTTGTGTTTATTTTTCTCCAGTATGATTATATTTATTTTTCAGATGTAATATAAAATTTATTTCAGTGTTGGATGGTGTATGATTACACTGTCATGGTAATCCTGTATGTTAAATTTTTAATGTAGAAATGTCTAGAGTCAGACACTTCTGCCACAAATCTTAAAAATTATATTCCAACTTTTTTATTCTCATCACTGTCTTTTTAAAGTAAAATCAATTGTCCTTGAATTGGTCTCATTAAGGTGCTAAGTGAAATTTTGAAGCTAGTTGGTTGTCTTTCTTTAAAAATAAGTGTTTAAAATAAACTAGAATTTGCTCTGACTTTATAAATAAAGCATTTTGCATTCCTTTGTTATGAGTCTGATACAGTGGTTGATATTTTAAGAAAAAGTATAAGGTATCAGAATGTACTGGAAAGCACACAGGTCTGGGAGTCGGGAGGGGCTCTACCACCGCAAGGCTGGGTGGCTCCTCTAAACTTTGGTTTCCTTCTCTCTTAAAGAAGGTGGTTAAGTTAAATGATTTTTGAGATTCTTTCAAATCCTGACATTTTATAACAGTATTAGTAAAGGAGTATTATGTCACTGAAAGAATATGAGATCATATATTTTAAAAGCTGTCACCTTATTTCTCTTATGACTAAAAACCTCACTTTAATTATCATTTTTGCTCATCGTCCTCCCTGCTTATCAGCCTAGTGCCTGAATCTTTTAATTGTTTGAGGGTCATTTCTGTCTTCCTCTTCTGGAAATAACCAGTGTGGCCAAAATAGAGTGTATAAATTAAGGATGTTATAATTTAACTGACTTTTAAAGCCATTAATGCTGACCTTTGAAACCAGTCTTTTTCCTTGGCCCCATCAATCACCTCTATACCACCTCCCCCAATACAAAGGGTTAGACAGATGTGGATTTAGTTTGTATTACTGAGATTATGGTGATGGGAAGGAGAAAGGAGGATGAATAGAGTAAACACTTTTGTTTTTTAGTTTTTATGTTTCAAAGTGAGTATAGCTTTATTTAATTTGAAGGAGAATAAATGTATTAATGTTGATGCTTTTCTATATTTAGGTCATACTACTAGATATTACACTGGAACTTCAGAAACAAATTATGTCTGAATTGGAAATTCTTTATAAGGTAAGGTTATTTATAAGGTTATTTTTACTTGCAAGCTATGTTTATGTTATTGGCTTACAGGTTTTGTCTTATTTTTGTTACAGTGTGATTCATCGTATATCATAGGATTTTATGGTGCGTTTTTCGTAGAAAACAGAATTTCAATATGTACAGAATTCATGGATGGTGAGTTTTCCATTTTCCAATATTTTAAAAATGATTTTTATAGTAGAGTGCTTTAAAATCTGGTTTTGCACTCAGTGTCAAGTAGAATTAAAAATAATTAAAATATACTAATAATTACCTCTTTTATGCTATAAAATCATCTTAGTGTTAGGAGTTACTGGTGTTAAATATTTTGTAGCTGAGCTATAATTTCAAGAATGTATTTTTCACTTACTTTAATGAAAATTTAAATAGAACAGATTAAATACTTGTTTAATCAGTGGTTTGATATTTGATTCTTCTATACAATCTGTCTTTACTTGCAAAACAGATGTTCTATTCTTTTAATGTTTCAATAGCCAAAACAGATTTTCTTTAAAAGAAATCTATTAACCCAATGACCTGTGTCTTTCAGAGAGAAATCGGTTCTTAATTGCAAGATAAGAAATTGTTTTTCAGCACAGCTGTTTAGCAAAGATGTGTTTAGTTTTCTTTGGACTTTACCCCCTTCCTTCCATCTGTATTTCTCATTGATGTCTGTTTGTAGTTCTTTCTTGATCTGAATGTTATGACAAAAAGCAAATTTCATTTTTGAAAGATAATTCTCCTGTATATAGAATTCTTGGTTGGCAGTTTTGTGCTTTCAGCACTTAAAATATGGTCATCCCTTTGCCTTCTTGCCTTCATGGTTTCCAACAAGAAATTGGCATTTAATCTTATTGAGGCTCCTCTGTACGTGACATGTTGCCTCTCTTTTGCAGCTTTCAGAATTCTCTCCTTATCTTTGTCATTTGATAGTTTGATTATGATATACTGTGGTGTGGGTCTGTTTGGGTTTATCATGTTTGGAGTTCATTGAGCATCTTGGAAGTGCATATTCATGTCTCCATTAAATTTGGTAAGAGTTCAGCTGTTCTTTCTTTGAATAATCTCTGTGCCCCTTTCTCTCTTTCTTCTCCTTCTGTATATTGGTACACTTGATGATGTCCAACAAGTTCTTCAGGCTCTGTTCACTTTTCTTCATTCTTTTTCTTTCTGCTCCTCAGACTGAATGACGTCAAGGATCTTAACTTCAGTTTTCTTATTCTTTCTCTGCCAGCTCCAGTCTGCTGTCGAACCGATCTAGGGAATTTTAATTTCTGTTACTGACGTCTTGAGCTCTGTTTGGTTCCTTTTCATAATTTTTCTCTATTGATTGATACTCTGTGTTTATTTTCATTTTATCATTTTCCTAATTTCTTTTAGTTTTTGTCCATGTTTTCCTTTAGTTCCTTGGGCATATTTAGGCCCATTTTTTAAAAGTCTTTGTCTGGTATGTCCCACATCTTGTCCTTTTCATGGTTTTTAATTCTATAATCCTCTCCTTTGCCTGGGCAATCGTTTCCTGTTTTTTGTATATTTTGTAACCTTTTGCTGAAACCTGGACATTTTGATATTTTAATATGTTACTGCTGGTACTTAGACTCTGAATCATTTGTTCCTTAGGCATTTATCCAACTAGTGTTATGACAGAACTTTCATTGAATGCCAGGAGCTAACAAAAAAAAAGTGTGTGTGTGGGGGGGAGGGAGAATAAGGGAAAAAGGAAACACCTTTCCCAGTCTTTGCAGATTGACCTGAGTAAGTGCTGTCTTTCGGGGTTTATCCATACAGTGAGTTTGGAGAGTAGCTTCAGGCCAAACCATAGGGCCTCCTGTTCCTTTCTGCACATGCATCTTGTTGGGCATGCCTCTGTGGCTCTAGCAGTTCCCCATTTACACATTTCCTAATGTTCCTTCATTCCTAGGAAACAGTTTTTCCAAGATCCTGGGTCTTGTAACTCAATCCCTTGCCCCACAACTTGCCTGCTCTTCTACAGCATTCTGTAGAACTCTATAAACTGCCTTCTATACACAGGGCAAGTTCTGGGACAGTAAGTCCCTCATGACACCACCAGACAGTTTGGGCTTAACATACATGCTCCCAGTATGTGCACAAGGGTTACTCTGCTCCCTGTGGAGTAGAGTATATGTTGACTTGGGTTCCATACTGGAAACACAGGCTGCCTCTGTGACAAGCTGGTGAGGGGTGGGGGAGAGACCAGCCACAGTGCCATGAGATCCTGCTGCTTTTTCGTGGCCTTTTTCTTGATTCAGTGTTTGCCTTGTTACTGCAGTTTTCTAGCACTTCAAAAACGGTATTTCTGCCAGTTCTTGCTGGTTGTTCAAAGCTTCTGTGGGAACACTAAGCCCTTAAGTGTCTCACACCATCATCTTGATCAAACCTTACGTTCCTATCAGTTGTGAAGTGGTATCTCGTCATTTTAATTTGCATTTCCCTAAATACTAATGACGTTGAGTATCTTTTCATGTATTTATTGACTATTTGTGTATCTTCTTTGGAGGAATGTCAGTTCAAATCCTTTGTTCATTTTTAAAATGGATTATTTGTCTTTTTGTTGTTTAATTGTAGGAATTCTTTATGTATTCTGGATACTAGTCCTTATGAGACACACGATTTGCAAATATTTATTTCCAGTTTTCTTGATAGTATACTCTGAAGTACAAAAGTCTCATATTTTGATGAAGTCAAGTTTATGTATTTTTTTCTTTGGTTGCTTGTGCTCTTGTTGTCATATCTGAAAAACCATTGCCTACTCCATGGTCATGGAGATTTACACATTTGTTTCCTTCTAAGGAGTTTTGTAGTTTTAGTCTTAAATTTAGGTCTGTGGCCCATTTTGAGTTAGTTTTTGTATATGTTGTAAAGTAGGAGTCCAAATTCATATTTTTTTGTGAATATCCAGTTTTCCAGAGAATTTGTTGAAAATACTATTCTTTCCCTATTGAATTTTCTTGCCACTCATCATAAATGAATTGATCATAAATATATGGGTTTATTTATGGATTCTCAGTTCTATTCCATTGATCTATTGTCTGTGCTTGTGCCAGTATCACACAATACTTGGTTACTTGTACTTGATTACTCTTGATTGTTGTACCTTCATACTAAGTTTTGAAATCAAGAAGTGTGAGTCCTCCCAACTTTGTTCTTCCTTTTAAATATTGTCTTAGCTCTTTTGGGTCCCTTGCAATTCCATATGAATCTTTGAGTCAGCTTAAAAATTTCTACAAAGGATTCTAATAGAGATGACATTGAATCTGTTTATCACTTGGGAGTATACTGCCATCTAAAAAATATTAAATCTTCCAATCCATGAACATGGGATATCTTTCCATATATTTACAGATTTAATTTCTTTCAATTATGTTTTATGGTTTGTAGTGTACAAGCTTTGTACTTCTTTTGTTATATTTATTCCTATTTTATTCTTTTTGATGCTATTGTAAATGATATTTTCTTAATTTTGTTTTTGGATTGTTCTTTACTAGTGTATCAAAATATAACTTATTTTTTTATATTGTTCTTGTATCCTGCAATCTTGCTGAACTCATTTATCCACTCTAGTAGTTTTTTTATGTGTGCGGATTCCTTAGGATGTTCTGTATACAAGATTATATAATTTTCTTATGACATGATAGTTTTGTTTTCTTCTTTTCCAATATGGATGCCATTTATTTATTTTTCTTGTTAAATCACTTTGGCTAGAGTCTTCAGTACATTGTTTCTATCATTTTGCCTTCAGCCTATTTGGTTCTTTGAATCTAAAGTACCTCTCTTGTAGACAGAATACAGTTGGATCATGGTAATTTTTTAAAAAATCTTTTCTGCCATACTCTGCCTTTTAATTGGAATGTTAAAATCATTTGCATTTAATGTAATTACTGATAAAGTAGTATTTATGTTTGCCATTTTGATTTTTGTTTTCAGTAGGTTTTATATCTTTTTTTGGTGAGGGGGGTAATTTTTTTTTAATTAATAGACTTTATTTTTTTTATAGCCCTTATAGGTTTACAGAAAAATTGAGCAGAAAGTACAAAGTTCTCATATATCCCTTCCTCCTCCCTCCGCAGTTTCCCCTATTAACATGTTGCTTTAGTGTGCTCCATTTATTACAAGTGATGAGCCAATATTACTATTAATAACTAAAGTCCATAGTTAGAATTAGGGTTCACTCTGTTGTACAGTTCTATGCGTTTTGACAAATGCATAATGTCATTTATCCACCATTACAGTATCTAGCACTATACCAAATGGTTTCACTGCCCCCAAAATGCCCTATGTTCCACCTGTTCATCACCCTACCCTCATCCCTTGAACTATGTACAATTACTGATCTTTTTATTGTCTCTAAAGTTTTACCTTTTCCAGAATGTCATATATTTGGAATCATATAGTATGTAGCCTTTTCAGACTGGCTTCTTTCACTTAGCAATATGCATTTATCTTTTTTCTTCCTCTATTCCTCCATTGCTTCCCTCTGTTGTGTGAAATAGATATTTGATAGTATATTATTTTTAATTCCTTGTTGTTTTCTTTACTATATATGTTTTTTGAGTTTTTTCTTAGTGGTTGCACTGGGAATTACATTAACATCTTAATTTCTAACAGTCTATAGTTTGGATTAATACCAGCTTATTTGCAGTAATATACAAAATCTTTGCTCCTATATAACTCTGTTTCTTCTCCCCTCCTTTGTGCTATAATTGTACAAATTACATCCTTATTCATTTTGACCATCAACAAGGATTTATAATTATTGCTTTATATAGTTGTCTTTTTTTTATCTTCATTTTATTGAGATATATTCACATACCACGCAGTCATACAAAACAAATCGTACTTTCGATTGTTTACAGTACCATTACATACTTGTACATTCATCACCTAAATCAATCCCTGACACCTTCATTAGCACACACACAAAAATAACAAGAATAATAATTAGAGTGAAAAAGAGCAATTTAAGTGAAAAAGAACACTGGGTACCTTTGTCTGTTTGTTTCCTTCCCCTATTTTTCTACTCATCCATCCATAAACTAGACAAAGTGGAGTGTGGTCCTTATGGCTTTCCCAATCCCATTGTCACCCCTCTGTCACCCTTCATAAGCTACATTTTTATACAACTGTCTTCGAGATTCATGGGTTCTGGGTTGTAGTTTGATAGTTTCAGGTATCCACCACCAGCTACCCCAATTCTTTAGAACCTAAAAAGGGTTGTCTAAAGTGTGCGTAAGAGTGCCCACCAGAGTGACCTCTCGGCTCCTTTTGGATTCTCTCTGCCACTGAAGCTTATTTCATTTCCTTTCACATCCCCCTTTTGGTCAAGAAGATGTTCTCCGTCCCACGATGCCAGGTCTACATTCCTCCCCGGGAGTCATATTCCACGTTGCCAGGGAGATTCACTTCCCTGGGTGTCTGATCCCACGTAGGGGGGAGGGCAGTGATTTCACCTTTCAAGTTGGCTTAGCTAGAGAGACAGGGCCACATCTGAGCAACAAAGAGACATTCGGGAGGAGGCTCTTAGGCACAACCATAGGGAGGCCTAGCCTCTCCTTTGCAGCAACCGTCTTCCCAAGGGTAAAACCTGTGGTAGAGTGCTCATCCCATCAAACCACCAGTCCCCTATGTCTGTGGTCATGTTAGCAACCATGGAGGTGGGGTAGGCCAATACCCCTGCATTCTCCACAGGCTCCTCAAGGGGGCACTACATCTTTTTTTTTCCTTGTTTTTCTTTTTTTTTTTTTTAACTTTCCCTTCTTTTTTAAATCAACTGTATGAAAAAAAAGTTAAAAAGAAAACAAACATACAATAAAAGAACATTTCAAAGACACCATAACAAGGGAGTTAGAAAAAGACAACTAACCTAAGATAACTGCTTAACTTCCAACATGTTCCTACTTTACCCCAAGAAAGTTACCTAATATAGCAACATTTCTGTGAACTTGTTCTACTATATCCATCAGAAATTAACAGACCATAGTCATTCCTGGGCATCCCCAGAACATTAAATAGCTTATCTGTTCTTCTTGGATTATTGTTCCCCCTTCCTTAATTGCTCTCTACTGCTAGTTCCCCTACATTCTACATTATAAACCATTTGTTTTACATTTTTCAAAGTTCACATTAGTGGTAGCATATAATATTTCTCTTTTTGTGCCTGGCTTATTTAACTCAGCATTATGTCTTCAAGGTTCATCCATGTTGTCATATGTTTCACCAGATCGTTCCTTCTTACTGCCGCGTAGTATTCCATCGTGTGTATATACCACATTTTATTTATCCACTCATCTGTTGAAGGACATTTGGGTTGTTTCCATCTCTTGGCAATTGTGAATAATGCTGCTATGAACATTGGCGTGCAGATATCTGTTCGCGTCACTGCTTTCCGATCTTCCGGGTATATACCGAGAAGTGCAATCGCTGGATCGAATGGTAACTCTATATCTAGTTTTCTAAGGAACTGCCAGACTGACTTCCAGACTGGCTGAACCATTATACAGTCCCACCAACAATGAATAAGAGTTCCAATTTCTCCACATCCCCTCCAGCATTTGTAGTTTCCTGTTTGTTTAATGGCAGCCATTCTAACCGGTGTTAGATGGTATCTCATTGTGGTCTTCATTTGCATCTCTCTAATAGCTAGTGAAGCTGAACATTTTTTCATGTGTTTCTTGGCCATTTGTATTTCCTCTTCAGAGAACTGTCTTTTCATATCTTTTGCCCATTTTATAATTGGGCTGTCTGTACTATTGTCATTGAGTTGTAGGATTTCTTTATATATGCAAGATATCAGTCTTTTGTCAGATACATGGTTTCCAAAAATTTTTTCCCATTGAGTTGGCTGCCTCTTTACCTTTTTGAGAAATTCCTTTGAGGTGCAGAAACTTCTAAGCTTGAGGAGTTCCCATTTATCTATTTTCTCTTTTGTTGCTTGTGCTTTGGGTGTAAAGTCTAGGAAGTGGCCGCCTAATACAAGGTCTTGAAGATGTTTTCCTACATTATCTTCTAGGAGTTTTATGGTACTTTCTTTTATATTGAGATCTTTGATCCATTTTGAGTTAATTTTTTGTGTAGGGGGTGAGGTAGGGGTCCTCTTTCATTCTTTTGGATATGGATATCCAACTCTCCCAGCCCCATTTGTTGAAAAGACCATTATGACTCAGTTCAGTGACTTTGGGGGCCTTATCAAAGATCAGTCGGCCATAGATCTGAGGGTCCCTCTCTGAATTCTCAATTCGATTCCATTGATCTATATGTCTATCTTTGTACCAGTACCATGCTGTTTTGGCAACTGTGGCTTTATAATAAGCTTCAAAGTCAGGGAGTGTAAGTCCTCCCACTTCGTTTTTCTTTTTTAGAGTGTCTTTAGCAATTCGAGGCATCTTCCCTTTCCAAATAAATTTGATAACTAGCTTTTCCAAGTCTGCAAAGTAGGTTGTTGGAATTTTGATTGGGATTGCATTGAATCTGTAGATGAGTTTGGGTAGAATTGACATCTTAATGACATTTAGCCTTCCTATCCATGAACATGGAATATTTTTCCATCTTTTAAGGTCCCCTTCTATTTCTGTTAGTAGAGTTATGTAGTTTTCTTTGTATAGGTCTTTTACATCTTTGGTTAAGTTTATTCCTAGGTGCTTGATTTTTTTAGTTGCTATTGAAAATGGTATCTTTTTCTTGAGTGTCTCTTCAGTTTGTTCATTTCTAGCATATAGAAACATTACTGACTTATGTGCATTAACCTTGTATCCCGCTACTTTGCTAAATTTGTTTATTAGTTCTAGTAGCTGTATCGTCGATTTCTCAGGGTTTTCTAGATATAAGATCATATCATCTGCAAACAATGACAGTTTTACTTCTTCTTTTCCAATTTGGATGCCTTTTATTTCTTTGTCTTGCCGGATTGCCCTGGCTAGCACTTCCAGCACAATGTTGAATAACAGTGGTAACAGCGGGCATCCTTGTCTTGTTCCTGATCTTAGAGGGAAGGCTTTTAGTCTCTCACCATTGAGTACTATGCTGGCTGTGGGTTTTTCATATATGCTCTTTATCATGTTGAGGAAGTTTCCTTCAATTCCTACTTTTTGAAGTGTTTTTATCAAAAACAGATGTTGGATTTTGTCAAATGCTTTTTCAGCATCTATTGAGATGATCAATTGATTTTTCCCTTTTGACTTGTTAATGTGTTGTAATACATTGATTGTTTTTCTTATGTTGAACCATCCTTGCATGCCTGGAATGAACCCCACTTGGTCATGGTGTATGATTTTTTTATTGTGTCTTTGGATTTGATTTGCAAATATTTTGTTGAGGATTTTTGCATCTATATTCATTAGGGAGATTGGCCGGTAGTTTTCCTTTTTTGTAGCATCTTTGCCTGGTTTTGGTATTAGATTGATGTTAGCTTCATAAAATGAGTTAGGTAGTGTTCCATTTTCTTCAATGTTTTCAAATATTTTGAGTAACATTGGTGTCAGTTCTTTCTGGAAAGTTTGGTAGAATTCCCCTGTGAAGCCATCTGGCCCTGGGCATTTATTTGTGGGAAGATTTTTGATGACTGATTGGATCTATTTGCTTGTGATGGGTTGGTTGAGGTCTTCTATTTCTTCTCTGGTCAGTCTAGGTTGTTCATATGTTTCCAGGAAATTGTCCATTTCCTCTACATTATCCAGTTTGTTGCCATACAGTTGTTCATAATATCCTCTTATAATTTTTTTAATTTCTTCAGGATCTGCAGTTATGTCACCTTTTTCATTCATTATTTTGCTTATATGGGTCTTCTCTCTTTTTGATTTTGTCAGTCTAGCTAGGGGCTTGTCAATCTTGTTGATCTTCTCAAAGAACCAACTTTTGGTGATATTTATCCTCTCTGTTGTTTTTTTGTTCTCTATGTCATTTATTTCTGCTTTAATCCTTGTTATTTCTTTTCTTGTACTTGGTTTAGGATTGGTTTGCTGTTCATTTTCTAGCTTCTTCAGTTGATCCATTAGTTCTCCGATTTTGGCTCTTTCTTCCTTTTTAATATATGAGTTTAGTGCTATAAATTTCCCCCTTAGCACTGCTTTTGCTGCATCCCATAGGTTTTGGTATGTTGTGTTCTCATTTTCATTCGTCTCTATATATTTAGCAATTTCTCTTGCTATTTCTTCTTTAACCCACTGAATGTTTAGGAGTGTGTTGTTTAACCTCCAGGTATTTGTGAATTTTCTAAGTCTCTGATGGTTATTGACTTCTAATTGTATTCCATTGTGGTCAGAGAATGTGCTTTGAATAATTTCAATCTTTTTAAATTTACTGAGGCTTGTTTTATGTCCCAGCATATGATCTATTCTGGAGAAAGTTCCGTGAGCACTAGAAAAGTACGTGTATCCTGGTGATTTGGGATGTAATGTTCTGTATATGTCTGTTAAATCTAATTCATTTATCAGATTGTTTAGGTTTTCAGTTTCCTTATTGGTCTTCTGTCTGGTTGATCTATCTATAGGAGAGAGTGATATGTTGAAGTCTCCCACAATTATTGTGGAAACATCAATCGCTTCCTTTAGTTTTGCCAGTGTTTCTCTCATGTATTTTGTGGCACCTTGATTGGGTGCATAGACATTTACGATTGTTATTTCTTCTTGTTGAATTGCCCCTTTTATTAGTATGTAGTGGCCTTCTTTGTCTCTCAAAACATCCCTGCATTTGAAGTCTATTTTATCTGAGATTAATATTGCTACACCTGCTTTCTTTTGGTTGTAGCTTGCATGAAATATTTTTTCCATCCTTTCACTTTCAGTTTCTTTGTGTCCCTGTGTCTAAGATGAGTCTCTTGTATGCAACATATTGATGGTTCATTTTTTTGATCCATTCTGTGAATCTGTATCTTTTAATTGGGGAGTTTAATCCATTTACATTCAACGTTATAACCGTGAAGGCATTTCTTGAATCAGCCATCTTATCCTTTGGTTTATGTTTGTCATATTTTTCCCCTCTTTCTATTAATATCCTTTATTGTACCCATACCGAATCTCTTTTGTACTGAACCTTTCTCCAAGTCTCTCTGTCCTTTCTTTGTTTCTCTGTCTGTAGGGCTCCCTTGAGTATCTCCAGTAGGGCAGGTCTCTTGTTAGCAAATTCTCTCAGCATTTGTTTGTCTGTGAAAAATTTAAGCTCTCCCTCAAATTTGAAGGAGAGCTTTGCTGGATAAAGTATTCTTGGCTGGAAATTTTTCTCACTCGGAATTTTAAATATATCGTGCCACTGCCTTCTCGCCTCCATGGTGGCTGCTGAGTGGTCACTACTTAGTCTTATGCTGTTTCCTTTGTATGTGGTGAATTGCTTTTCTCTTGCTGCTTTCAGAACTTGCTCCTTCTCTTCTGTGTTTGACAGTGTGATCAGTATATGTCTCGGAGTGGGTTTATTTGGATTTATTCTATTTGAAGTTCGCTGAGCATTTATGATTTGTGCATTTATGGTGTTTAGAAGATTTGGGAAGTTTTCCCCAACAATTTCTTTGAATACTCTTCCTAGACCTTTACCCTTTTCTTCCCCTTCTGGGACACCAATGAGTCTTATATTCGGACGTTTCATATTATCTATCATATCCCTGAGGTCCATTTCGATTTTTTCAATTTTTTTCCCCATTCTTTCTTTTATGCTTTCATTTTCCATTCTGTCATCTTCCAGGTCACTGATTCGTTGTTCAACTTCCTCTAGTCTTGTACTATGAGTGTCCAGAATCTTTTTAATTTGGTCAACAGTTTCTTTAATTTCCATAAGATCATCCGTTTTTTTATTTAGTCTTGCAATGTCTTCTTTATGCTCTTCTAGGGTCTTCTTGATTTCCTTTGTCTCCCGTACTATGGTCTCATTGTTCATCTTTAGTTCTTTGAGTAGCTGCTCTAGGTGCTGTGTCTCTTCTGATCTTTTGATTTGGGTGCTTGGGCTTGGGTTATCCATATCGTCTGGTTTTTTCATATGCTTTATAATTTTCTGTTGTTTTTGGTCTCGTGGCATTTGCTGAACTTGATAGGGTTCTTTTAGGATTTGTAGACCAATTGAAGTCCTTATCTCTAATTTATCAGATCTATAGCTTCGTGGAGTACACTTTCTCTAACTAACCAGCAGGTGGCATCCACAAGCCACCTGTTCTCCACAAGCCAGTTCTCCCCTGCTTAGCCTTTTTGGTGAGTGGGGGAGTGAGTTTTGTGGGGTCCAATTGGTGTACCAAGCTTGCGTGTGTAGTTGGTGTTGCCTGCCCTGTATATGGGGCGTGTTTCTGGGCAGTCAGGGAGGGGGGGTGGCCCTAACAATCAAATCTCCCTGGTGATCCTAGAGTTTTAAAGCTGCTGCAATAGTCTAATCCTTCAGTTCAGTCCTGCCACAGTTTGTCTCTGCCACTGACCCACAAGTCCTTGGTATTGGCGTATGGCTCCTGAGACTTGCAAGTGGGCCCCTCTTCCAGGCCGTGCACCCCGGGTCCTCTGTTGAGGGATGACTGTGCTATGTCACAGGTGAGTGCCATCCCCCCAGGGCGGTTCTGGGCTGCTGGGCTGTGTAGGGAGGCTCCCAGTCTGCTCAAATGATGGCTGAATGGGGCTTTGTTAATTCACACTGCTCCACCTTCCCAACTCTGGGACAATCAGCTGAGGTTGCAGGGAAGGCTAATGTCCACGCCCAGTTTTGTGGAGTGTGCCTGTTATTTGAAGCACTTCCGTCACACTGGGTTGTCTGGGGCAGCTCTGGGCTATGGGGCTGGCGATGGGCAGGAGTGTTTCCTGTCCACCAGGATGATGGCTGTGAGCGGACACCCCCCTTTTCTTGGGAAGTTGTGGTGTTTAGTGAATTTTCTCAGCCTCTGGATTATTGCCTTTTGTCTCAGAGCTCTCTTAGTTCTGCTCTTGACTTGACGTGCCCAAATTGGAAGTCTTTGAAGCTTTCTGTATTGGGCTTCTTAGAGTAATTGTTTTAGAAAAAGAAAAAAGGATTAAAAAAAAAAAAAAAAAAAAGGGGGCCCTCCTCAGAGATCTAATGGGTTATTGAA
This sequence comes from Choloepus didactylus, assembly GCF_015220235.1. Lineage (NCBI taxonomy): Eukaryota > Metazoa > Chordata > Mammalia > Pilosa > Megalonychidae > Choloepus > Choloepus didactylus. The sequence continues at coordinate 111,012,336 of NC_051310.1, read as the reverse complement.
ATGCTAAGAGACAAAGCAACCAGGGCCATTAAGTAAAGGTCCACAGGGCAGAGAGATCAGCTTTTCTTCGGGATTTGCATATGAGCCTGAGGGCCTGAGCTCTGCCCTTCCCCTTTCTATGTTCACCAGAACTCCAAAAATCCTCCGCTTTTATTTTGGAGTTTTTCGTGTTGTTTTTTTTCTATGCCTCTCTCCTCTCTGCTGGGCTGGCTGCTCTCAGATTCTCTGGTGTCTGGTCTCAGTCTATCTATGGTTGGAGTTTGGATCAGTAGAATGAGTTTCCGATAAGGGCTGCCACTGCAGTTCTCCCTTCTCCTTCCCGGAGCTGACAGCCCCTCCTCCCACGGGACTGAGCCTGGCAGGGAGGGGCGCGGGTTCCCTGGCTGCAAAAACTTACAGATTTTGCTGATCTCAGCAGTTCCACGTTTTCATGAGTGTTGTATGAAGTATGCCCAAAGTCAGATTGCTCTGTGGTGTCCAGTCCACGCAGTTCCTGGCTTTCTACCTACTTTCCTGGAGGAGTAACTGAAACATACAGCTCACCAGTCCGCCATCTTGCCCCGCCTCCCTTCCAAAATCTATAGTTCTTTTAAATCAGATAGGAAAAAAAGAGTTACAAACAGTAAATACCTTTATCCTTTTATATTTACCTATAAAATTACCTTTACCAGGGCTCTTTATTTCTTCATGTGGGTTTGAATTACTGTCTAATAACTTCAAATTGAAGTTCTTGCAGTCTGAAGGACTCCCTTTAGTATTTCGTGTAAGACAGGTTTTCTGGCAGTGGATTCTCTCAGTTTTTCTTTATCTGGGAATGTCTTAATTTCTCCTTTATTTTTGTAGGATAGTTTTGCTGTATATAGAATTTTTGATTGACAGTGTTTCTCTTTGAGCTTTTTTACTATATCTTAGCTCTGCTTCTGACTTCCTTCATTGTTGTAGAATAGTTTTCCCTAATACAGAATTTTTGGTTGATAGCTTTTTATTTCACTCTTTCAACAAGTTATCCCATTTCCTCTGACATCCATAGTTTCTGATGAATAGTCAGCTTTTAATTTTATAGAGGAGTCCTTATACTTGATGTGTCACTTCTCTCTTGCTGATTTCAAGATTCTCTCTTTGTGTTGGCTTTGGTCAGTATGATAATGATGTGTCTAGGTGTGGATCTCTTTGAGTTTATCCTACTTGGAGTTTTTTGAGCTTCTTAGATGTGTAGATTAATGTTTTTCATCAAATTTGGGAAGTTATCAGCCATTATTTCTTCAAAAATTATTTCTTCCTGTTTCTTTATCTCCTCTCTTTTAGGGACTCCTGTGATACATATTTTGGCATGCCTGATGGTGTCCCATAGGTTTCTGATGTTGTATTCATTTTTCTTCATTCCTTTTTCTTTCTGTTCCTCAAATTGGATAATGTCAATTGACCTATCTTCACATTTGCTTATTCTTTCTTCTGCCTTCTCAAATATTCATTGAGTTTCTCTCATGAAATTGTCTTTTCCATTATTGTACTTTTCAACTACAGAATTTTTTTGGTATTTATCTATATCTAGCTAGCTAGCTATACATTTCCACTCTCTACTTCTTTATTAACATTCCCTCTTTGGTGAGATATCAGTCTCATATTTGCCTTTACTTCTTTAGGTATGGTTTCCTTAGTTCTCTGAAAATATTTAAAATAGCTGATTAAAGAAGGACTTTGTCCCAAAAGTTCGATGTCTGGGTTTTCTCAGAAACAGTTTGATTTCTTTTATGTGTGTGTGGGCCATACATTTTGTTTCTTTGTCTGTGACATGATTTTTTTTTAAATTGAAAACCTTTTTTTGCATGTATTTTTTTTTTATTGTATTTATATAATGCAATGTGGCAACTCTGGAAATCAGATTCTCCCTCTTCCCCAGAGGTGGTTGTTGTTGCTGTTTATTGTTTGTTTTGTTTGTTTAATAAGTTTTCTAAACTAATTCTGTAAAGTCTTTGTTCTTCATTGTGTGTGGCCACTGAAGTCTATTCTTGGTTATCTTAGTGATGAGCTAATTATTGGACAGAGATTTCCTAAAATGCCTGGAACCAGTAAGTTTTCCAGTCTTTACCAAGGGGCTCTGTGTGTTTGTATGTGTTGAGGCATGCCTTAACAGTGAGCCATGCAATTAATAATTTCACTTTAACCTCCACTTTCTGCTTGTGCAGAGCCTTAAGTCAGCCCAAGGTGAGAGCTTAGGGACCTCGCAGGTCCTTCCTGAACATGCACTCTGTCCTGGGCATGCACGTATCCTTTTAGATTCCCAGGTATTTTGGGGGAGCTTTTCAAAGCCCCTATTGACGTCTTGATCCCCAGCTTTTCCTTTTAAGCTTTATGGTTATCCTATTGCTTATCTCAGCTGTTTCTCACCCCTTCTGGCAACTGTGAAGTTGATCATATGCCTCTAATTGTTTTTGAGAAATGCCCCCAGGGAAAAGGCTTTTCTTACTAAGCAAGCTCTGTCTATTCTAATAAAGACAGCCTTACATGTGGGGTCTTCCAGGGAACCTATACAAGTCAAATAATGACGCTTCTTTGGGAATGAAGTTTTGAAGCTATACCAACTCAGTTCTGCCCCCTCTAGGGGCTGTCAGGCCTGCTGGTATTCACTGTGATTGCAGGCTATTGGTTTTCAAGGCTACCATGGAGCTGAAGAGGGGTTAATGGGAATTGGACAAGTTAAAATGCCATAAAGCTTGCTGTTTTTACCAAGATTCAGCCATTTTTCTTTAATAAATGCTTTCTATTTTGCTGCGAGCCTTTGGTTAAATTCCAAAGTTTTGAAAAGATTGATACTGACAATTTTTTGCCCATCTTCCCATTGCTTTTGTCGAGGAGAGGCATTCTAGAGGCCCTTTACTCTGCAATTTTTGCTTATAATACCTTTCAGTTACATTTAAAATTTTTTCTATTTTGATGACATATAAATATATTTATGTAACACAAAAATTTCCCATTTTAACCATTTTTAAGTGTACAATTCAGTGGCATTAATTACATTCACAATATTGTGCTAGCATCACCACCACCCATTACCAAAATTCTTTCGACATCTCAAGCAGTGACTTCCCATTAAGCACCCCTCCCCGGCCCCTGGTAACCTCTGTTACACTTTCTGTCTTTATGAATTTGCTTATTCTAGATATTTCATATAAATGCAGTCATAGTATTTGTCCTGTGTGTAGCTTATTTCACTCGACATAGTGGTTTCAAGATTCATCCATGTTGTAGCATGTATTAATTTCATTCCTTTTTACAACAGAATAATACTCCATTGTATGTATATACCAAATTTTGTTTGTCCATTAATTTGTGTATGGAATCAATTACATTTTTAATACTTTAAGTTGAAATCTGAAATATTCACTTTGTGGCATATATTTAACTCTTTTGAGACCCCTCACTCTCTTTAGTTGAGCTGCCCTGCCAGCCTTTTCTCCTGCTGCTCAATAGTTGCCCTTTAGTCTGTGCTTACCAGTCCCTGAACACTAAAATTTCCTACTTCTTAAATTTTGTTCTCCCATTTCCGTCTCTGTTATTTCCCAAAGCAGCTATTTAAATTTTATTATCCTCCTCAGATCTTACCCACCTTTTTCTTTTCCAGAGATAATACAGATTATCAAGTATGAACTTTCAAAATTCTTTGCTTTTTCACCTATAACTTAGCCAGAATTGCGCATACCTGACCCACCTCTCAGATGATAAGTTGCTTAAGGCCAGTCCCTCCACATGTGTATCCACTTTGTGGACTTTCCTCCATCAGTGACCCTCTTTTGGACCTTCACTCTCTCTGTAGTAGAGCAAACATATGCAAAAAAGTAAAAAAACAAAAACATATACCACTCTCTATCATCACTCTTTGTCTCCTCTACCACACTTCTTGTCAGCTTTCTCCCCTACCCTAGTGCTGTTCCCTTAGTCTAGATTCTCATTTTCCATTTTATTTTTATCTCATTTAGTAATTTATTTCCAAATATTAATGAGCACCTTCATTTAGATACTGTTAAACCTGGGGCTACAACAGTGAACAAGATTAAGTCCCTCATGGGACCCACATTCTGGAAGGGGACATAGACAAAAAACCCGTAATGCCCTCCAAGAAAGGGTAAGTACTAGCTAGAACATAAAGTAGGGTAGAGAATGACGAACAGGAGAGGAAGTGCTAGATACATGGTCAGGGATGGCTTTTTTGAGGAAGTGGCATTTTAGCAGAGACCTAACTGTCAAGGAACCAGCTCAGAGAAGGTCATGGGGAAGAACTTCAAGGCAGAGAGAGAATGAAGAATGAATGCTTTGAGTTGGGAACAAGCTTGGTGTTATCAAGGCCCTACAAGAAGTCCAGTGTGACTAGCGAGTAGCAATGAGAGGACCTGGGCAGGATCAGCGGTTAGAGAAATAGGAAAAAGCTAGATTGTGTAGGCCTTGTAGGTCACAGTGTGGAGATTGGGTTTCATTTTGAATTTATTAGGAAGCCTTTGGAAGGTTTTAAGTAGGCGAGCAATGTGATATGCCTCCTCATTAAGTCAAAACTAAATCCATTCAGAAACACCCAAATAGAGGATTTTACAATATATTTATAAATTTGGATTATAACTGGGATTAATGAGAATAAACTGTTTCCCTCAAATCCCATGTTGCAAAGAAAACAAGGGGCTCTTTATTTTTTCAATTAACAGAGGCTGAGAGCCTCTTCTGAAATTTTTGCTTGTAGCTCCAGATCTTAATTTTGTTTAGTAATAATAATGATGATGTCTTTTTAAGGAAAATGTTGTGTCTAATATGTCAATAATGTTGCTTCTCATTCATTTACATATCTGTATTTTTCCTACATGCATGGCCCTATTTTACATTTTAGAGCCCATATTAGCATAAGAATGGACCCTACCCCATGGGCCCTTTTTGCTTAATTATATGAAGATGACAGCCCTTAATTCACCAATAGAAATGTAGTTGTTCAGCAGTGGAAATGAATTTTTTATGCAATTTTATTGTGATGTATTCACATACCATACAGCCATCCAAAGTTGTACAGTCATTTGTGCACAGTGTCATCATATAGTTGTGCATTCACCACAATCAATTTTTGAACATTTTCATACTCCAAAAAATAAAAGTAATAAAAATAAAAGTAAAAAGAACACCCAAAACATCCTATACCCCTCCTCCCTCCCTATTCTTCATTTACTTTTTGTCCCCATTTTTCTACTCATCTGTCTATACACTGGATAATGGGAATGTGAGCCACAAGGTTTTCACAATCACATGGTCACACTGTGTAAGCTATATAGTTATATGATTGTCTTCAAGAATCAAGGATACTGGATTGCAGTTCAACAGTTTTAGGTATTTCCTTCTACCTGTTCTAATATACTAAAAGCTAAAAAAGGTTATCTATATAATGCATAAGAATAACCTTCAGAAGGACTGACCTTTCAACACCACTGAAACTTTATTTTGTTTCATTTCTCTCCCCACTTTTGGTCCAGAAGAGTGGAGATGGATAATTTTTGCTTCTCCATTACCACTCTTCCTCCTGGTTCTCATGTTGTACAGCAGCATGCAATGAAATGACTGACCAGGGAACATAGAGTAGTTAACAGGTCATAGAGAGCAAACTAATGACCTTGGAATCATGAGTAGAAAATTCAAACCAGTTGTGCCACAGATTAACGAGTTGTTAAATGCTTTGAATATCAGTGTCTCAGCTAAGATTAAACTCTTTTGGTATGTGTCTTTAGTAATTTTACATTGCTGAGACTTTTTAAACTAAAAAGCAATGTGATATTATGAGAAAACCTTTCAGACCTTTGCAGCTCTGGGAATTCAAAGGCTTGGGTCTTATGTAAGCTCTGCCATCAACTGACTTGTAACCATGGCTGGGTCATTCACTTCTGGGGCTCAGTTTCCTCCATCAGTCAAATTAGGTTGTTGGATTGATTCTTTAATGTCGTGTCCAGCACTAATATTTGATGATTTGATGTGTCTAATTGCCTTTTTTTTTGATAGACCTGTGGAAGAGGAATGATACTAAAACTGAATGAGTAAAAATTAAAGCAAAAACTTCCCTCTAGCATTTTATGCTGATAAGAGTTAATGAATCAAACAAAGATCTCCTCAGGCTCAATAGGAACTTTTGATTCCTAGTAGATCTGCTGCATCATTTTTTGCCTCTGACAGTTATCTCTAATGAGCATGTCAAGGCCAGGATGAATCTTGTGACTATAAAGAGTCAAATATGTAAAGATTTACCCATATGGATGGCTGCTGAGGAGAATAGGATATATTTGAGATTAAAGGGATATTTATACAAACCAGTGAACTACCTAAACATGGGATTCCTTTTTGGCTTGTTCCACTGATAATGTTGGTAAATAATCTTTGGCTTATTGATCTAGTTTGTTGAAACCTCTGTCTGTTTAGCTAATTAAGCCCTGATTTATATCCTAGGTAAAAATAAATCTCTTAGGACTTTTTACTGGTATATTTGGATGGGTTCATACCTCCCAGTCTTGAGCCATTCAAGTAGTTTACTTTATAAGGAATTGGTCTGGTAAGCTACATTTGTCAGTTTTCCAAACAGCAAAGCATAAAGCTTGCTCTTCTTGAGCTTCATCCTTGTAACTGCCAATTCATCTGAAAGATCAATGAGAACATAAAATATTTTTCTGCTGTATTTTCATTTTTATTGCATCTATAATAAAAATTCTGTTTTAGTAAATAAGGATGGTTCAGTTCATTTCAGAAGTATCTTTTTCCCCCCATTATTATCTTCCTGGTAGCACACAGAGCCAACATGTGGTTTTCCAGCTTCTTTTCAGAATCTGAAAATTGCAAGCAAAAGTTACTTAGAAGAGTCATCATTTTCCTCTATATGCTTTAAACAGGATAAATATGTAGCCAGTAGCCCTTTATTTACTTATGTATATGTATGTATATATGTATATATGTGTGTGCGTGTATGTATATATGCAGCATTTTTTACAGGAAAACATTATTTAATTTTTTTCTCTAGTGTTCAGCTTTAGAAAACTTGACAATTAAAAATATTCATATTGGAAAAATAGACTTAACTGAATTCAGGAGAATTGCATGCTCCATGTTACTATCTTATGAGCCATACTTAATTACATACATAATTAATTTTGAGCCTCTGATAGAACATTATTTCTCAAATATCCTGGATAATTCCTTTATAGAACTCAAAGAGTGTACACCCCAATTTGACTATTAAAGAAAGATTATTACATATTATTAAAATATTTTTCATACAATCATATTAATATGTAGTAGTGATTCTTTAAGAGCATGTCTTCCTGAAATTCTTATACTACTTACATAAAAGTAAAAATTTTAAAAGCATACATACCCAAATTTATACTTCCAAAGGAATATTGCTCCTTTCAAATTAAGTCACCTAGAAAGGTGTTGCTACAAATGGTTTTGGGTCCCTTCTTTTGAAACTGTTTTCAGAAGCAGCTACATCTATCCGATGAAATTCATGGTGAGTTTCATTTATTAATCCAGAAGAGTTTTATTGAATATCTGTTGCTAGTTTTGCTAGTTGCTGGATTTATAAAAATTAAATACGAGAACCAAACAAATAAAAAACATGACTCCTTTCCGTCATAGTGTTCCAAGAGTCTAGTGGTTTTGGTTTTTGGAAATTGTCAAAAGTCATTTAAAGCTAAATTTCATAAAGGTGAAGGATGCTAGCAAATACCATTTTAGTGAAAAATGAGGTATGACATAAAATAAAGAGATTGGTTTTTCTCTTTTTACCTCATAAAGTGTCTTTCAAAGTGGTCTGAAAGAAAATTTCCAAAAAAACCAAGGTAGTTTCTTTGGAATAGCTTGATTGCTTGCCTTGGTACCTAATTTGAAGGTAACATTCATTTAGGTAATTATTAACATGCTATTTTTACTTTATGAGTTTTCATGTGCATTTTGTACCTTATATCCATCAGCTTTTGTTTGGTTAATGTGAAAATTCTGATATAGAGCCCTGTTTACATTTGAGAAAACTGTTACAACTGACAGAGACCTAAATGTGATTGTTACATTGATCTTTTTATATATTGATCTTTGTAGCTTTGTATATATATTTAAGTTTACTTAAAGTACAAAATCTTAGCCTACCCTGAATAGACCTCTTAGGTTTCCTTCAGTTTTTACATATACAGGATTATGTACTTGGGAAAAAGTAGAAGTATCTAATTATACTTCATCTGGAATTATGAGAAATAAATATCATAAATAAAATTGGACTGAAAACCAGTTTTCCTTAGACATCCACGTATGATGTACAGAGAGAAAAAAATATTCTCATAATAGATGCCCAGAGGAGGAGTCCACCGCACTTTTCTGATAGTTTCATTTGTAGTAACACAACATGTTTGTTTGTCTCTACAGGGGGATCTTTGGATGTATATAGAGAAATTCCAGAGCATGTCCTTGGAAGAATTGCAGTAGCAGTGAGTATATAGCTTCATTCTTATGTAATTTGGGTTATTTAATCTTCCTAATCAAGTCTTATTCTCCTTATACCCTTATGATTTTTTCTCTTTGTCTGAAATCCCTATTGGCTGCTAGGGCCTTCTTAATTCTCTTCTGCTTTTATCATTCTTGTCCTTTGTTCTTTTCATGGACCAACCAACATTAATAACATAGTCACATGACATCTTTCTGCTTATAGGTTGGTTCTCTGACCTTTTCCAGTTTTATTTGTTTTCAAGGACCTTAATGAACTTGTTTGCCCAGTAAAATTTCCAAGTTCTTCTAAAAAAAATGTGTTTTGGACATTTTGTAGTTACATGCATATGATTAACAAATGCTTTAAAGTCAAAGTTATAAAATAGTCTATGAGAAAATATTACTTTGTTATTAAAGATTTTTCCAGTCTTTTTATGTTAATTGGTTTTTAATTTTTCAACAGCTATATCTACAAGTTTGTTCCTTTTGTGATTGAAAGTAGTTTTCTTATTTTCTATATTTACTAATAAACTAATGAAAAAATATCAACTAAACTGACATTACTATGTAAGTTCCACATTCCGAATTTGGAATCATGTTGGTTAAACAGTGTCTAAGAGAAGTCACAGGGTGGTGTAATAGTAAACAATTGCTAAACTAAAGGTACTCTGATAACTTAAGCAGTTTAATGCAGAACAAAGTGATTATACTATGTACCATTTAATTAAATGGCTGATTTTCACATTCATTATACATCAAACTGACAACTCAAATCCTTTAATCCAACATAGACATTTATTTAGTCTTAGTTCATTGTAATTCACAGCTTTCCTTTTTTCTTTCTGATTATTAGTGTGAACTGCCCAGGGTGATGAGAACTTCCTTTTCTGATTCTATTGCTGCTAAGTAGCTTCTGATCTACATGTTTAGGTAGATTAGTTTAGTATGGAATTTGAGTACTTATTAAATCACTATTTTAGATGAAACGAAGAATGTTTCATTTCCTCTTCTAATCTCTTGGGCAAACAAATGCTTTGTGGCTTTTGGCAGTTCTTGTCTCCAGAGTTTATTAACATGTATAATAAAGGATGAAAAAAGGCAAGGATCCCAATTGAAAAGTAGAGAAGTACATAAATTCTATATACTTAATTATCTATTGAACTTGGCAAAAATAGAAATCTGCCTTCCTCTGTAGAGAAGCATGTTCTTCCCGGACTTCATAAATCTTACTGCACTCTTGTGTAGGCCATATACACACAAGGTCACTGGTCTTTTCAATTTGACTGGAGTATGAAGCCTGTGAAGTGAATGGAGTCAGCAGAAAAAAATAATCCAGCTTCAAATATAGAGCTGTCTATTGGGTGATTGAAAATATGACAAAAAATTTTCTGATGACAGGCTAAATGTATTTAAAATAAATGCTAGTCCAAAGCATTGTTTACATTTGCCCTTGTACTTTTTTTTTTTAATTAGGGTTTCTTCGCTTGTTTCTAAAATGTGTCCAATTTCCCCAGCTTTTGTGCCTCATAGCTCATAGTAATGAAAATCACCCACAGCCAGAGTTAAGAGTGCTTTTGATAATTTTGCTCTTCTTCTGCCACTTTTTATAAACTCTTCTGGGGCCTTTACTTATGTCATGCCTCCAAAGTAAATTGTTTGTGTGAAATCTGAAGTAGGCTACAAAATTGGATAATCTCGTTGCTGTTGACAGACACCAGATTGACACATGGCTAATGGTTGACAGTGGGAGAAACGCATACAATTGCTTTAGATTCTCTTCATGTCTTAGTCCTACATCCAGGCATCCCTCCCTCCCCAAATTAACTTTATTTTTCAGATTCTAAAAATCTGGCATGCAAGGCAGGTCCAAAGATCCAAGATTTGTTATAGGATGGACCCCCGTCAGCCACTGTGGCATGTTGTTCAGTTTTTTCTTATGGGATGGATGGCAAGAGAATATTTTTCCAAGAAGAAATCCATATAAACTAGTGATTTCAGCTTTTCAATTTGCTCAAAGATTTTTTTTTCCACTTTCCTTTTGAATCTAGTCTCTTATAAAGAGGAAGGCCAGTCTGCCTTTCCTTGCCATCTGACACATTTTATTTTTACTCTCATTTCTGAAGCAGTGACACTGTGTACTGTATTTTGAGTGCTAATGTTGATTGAAGTTGTCCCTGAAAGGATGTGCACTTGACATGTCAAGAAGTGAGTGATTGACGGCAGATATAAGTACTTTTAGTGTCAAGGCTTTGTCAAGTCATTGTGAAATCTAGCCTACTAAATACCAACAACACTCTCTAATTTCAATGAACCGATTTCTTGCTCCCTTGCTCACTGATACTTATATACGTCTAAAAGGAAACTGTAATCTATTTTGACAAAAATAGGAGAATATTTTCTTTTTGAGCCTCCAACAAAACTTATAATTTTGATGAGAATCATAATGTCAAGTATTTGTTTTACTTTTTTTCTTCCTGACAATCTGAATATGATGGATTGCCTTTCCCTTGTATGTTTTTTGACTGTTCATTTTCTGTGGAATCATTTTTTAGTGGTAAGCTCTCTTTAATGGTTTAATGGGTAGGTTTTTTAATATGCATGTATGCTTTTATATTGAGAAGTTTAACTCTGCTTCCAGATCTTAGAAGATGATTTACTTCTATGCAACATGACCTTCTCCTACTACTCAGAAAAAAATTGTGTACATCATTGATGTTCTTTTTTTCACAAACATTTAAAGAAATATTTTTTTCCTTTTTCTTTCTGTAATAAAATTATCATTATATTTTGATGTTTTCTTTTTTCACTATGTTATGTCTAGAACACATTAGTTTTATTGGAATGCCAAATATTCTTAACTCTGAAAGAAATCAGTTGCTGTAAAAATTTATTCTGTTCCTTTAGAATAGACAAACATATAGTAGAATTGATCTTCCCATGTTAGCATGTCTTCCAGAAGTACATTCCACTCCATAAGAACGATTAAAATATGTTAACCTCGGCCCAGCATTAATTGATACAGATTTTGTCTTCAAGATCTTTAGTGATATATTTAAAATTGTTTTTCTTTCTTTGCATTTCCCTTTTTTACTATTGCTCTTGGTCTTTCTCAATCAACTAAAATCCTTCCCTGTTTAGCCCTCAACCTTCTTTTCATCATTTTCAAGACGTAAACCCCTCGTTATTTCTCATCATGGTAGGCTTTCTTGTTCTTATAGACCTGACCCACCTAAAATTTTCTATAATGATGGGGACTTTTAAATTCTTGTAGTAAATATTGAGCAATAGTAATTCGTTCATTATGTCTGGAACCTAATTATGAATAGTCAACCTTGAAACTTTTATGTTCACGTCCCTGTGCGTACAAAGTTAATGGTTGTGAATAAAACATCTGCATCTACTTTTATAACAATTTCTTTTTAAAGATTTTTAAAGTTTTAATGGCAATCACTGGTTACGTTTTCCACACAGAAGGTAACACTTGTAACCCATGTTCTTAGAGTTTTGGAAACATCTTTTTTCAGTGTCTCATAATTATTCTTGACTCAGGCTATTAAAGTGAAAAATCCAAATCAAAGTCATATGTTTGTATTTTCTCATTTTATTCCCTTGACCTGCCTTACCAATATTGTCTACATGACTCCTCTATATACATGCTTTGCTTCAGCCATACTTTCTTGTAATGATCATCATAATGTGCTTTATTCTTTCCTCTTTAAAATCATTTTTGGTAATCTTTTATTTGAAATTATTTTAAACTTACAGAAAAGTTGTGAGAATTCCCACAAATGCTTCACCCATATTCCCCAATTGTACAGTTTTATTTGCTTAAAAAAAGCTATGAATCTATAAATAACCTATAAATAGATTTTTTCCAAAAAAATATAAAATAATAATAATAGATTTTTTTCCAAAAAAAATAAAATAATAATAATAAGTTGCAGACACCATGGTCCCTTACCCCTAAATTCTTCAGGTGAATGTTTCCTAAGAACAAGGACATTCTCTTATGTAATCACTATTAATGGTCAAAATCAGGAAATGAACATTGATACAATACCATTATCTAATCAACTTGATATTATTTAATCAATTTGAAAGACTTCATTCAAATTTTGCCAGTTGTCCAGTAATACCCTGCACAGACCAAAAGAAAAAAGAATTCAGGTCCAGCATCCAGTCTAGCATTATACATTGCATTTAGTTTTCATGTCTCTTCATTCTCCTTTAATCTATCACAGTGTCTTAGTATTTCTTTTTCTTTCATGAACTTGATATTTTTTGATGAGTACTCTGCCCAGCATTTTGATTACATATTTTATCTTGGCCTGAACCCCTTCTTCCCTTTTCCTCAGTTGAATCAATTACTCAAGGCCCAGCACCTTGGTAAAGCTTTTCCTGACTAGTGGTGGGATAGAGTAGTATCTGTTTCACCCACTGCCTTCTTGGAATTTACTGCCTTATTTCATTCGTTAACTTTTAAGAAATATCAATCCTTGGTCTAAAATGTCCTGATTTTAAAAAATTAAATGCAGATATGTAGAAATAAAAAGTGAAAGTCTTTGTCCCCTTTTCCTATCCCTTTTGTCCCCTGCCCACACCATCACTAAGAATTTAATTATATGTACTTCCATTTTATATGCACATACACACATATTTTTCCTTTGGGTATATCTTATTTTCAGAGCATTGGAAGTTCATTAAAGGAAGGAACCTGTGGCTTATACATTTGGCACCCCCACAGAGCCTGGCACAGAAATGGGAGATGCTCAATAAATGCTTGTTGGTTGACTGAGTTTTTGCTATTGTTTTAATTTTAGTGTTGTAAACTGTGTATCACATAAACTTTGCCGTTTTAACCATTTTTGAATGTGTTTTAAAGGAGGAATTAGGGTTGATAGGATCATTTGTTTTAAATGTGGAAAATCTCCTATAAAAAACAAAATTGCGTTGTTTTCTCTTTCCTAAATTTAGGTTGTTAAAGGCCTTACCTATTTGTGGAGTTTAAAGATTTTGCATAGAGGTACGTGCTGGGCTTATAAGCTGTGACTTCATTTTTGGAGGGTGGGGAGCATTTCTCTTAAAGAGCATAAATGATAATATTTAAGCCAGCAGATGTGTTTGGTAGTCAAAATGATGATTCCTTATAAATGTTATTTTCCTTGTTTTCTGTCTCAAATGCTGTCATTGTGATTATGAACTTGGTATAGTCTTTTTCTGACTCACATTTAGCAAACCTGCATAAAGATATTTCATAGTATTTAAAAATGACAGGATTTCATTTTTCTTATGTAACTTGAGTTAATGTGAGCCCTTCACCTTCTATACAATTGCATCCTTTCCTTTTAATAACATTTCGGGTTTCATGCACTATTCCTTAAGAGATTGCTTTATATACCTTCAACATGAAACTTTAAATAGGGAATTGGTAAAAGCATCAGAGGTCTCCTGGTTATTAACAGAACAGATGAGAGAATAATCAGATAACTGTTGAGTGTTGTAAAAAGAACCTCCCTTTGTTTTTTTAATGCTCCCCAAATGTCTAAATTTCTTCAGAGCAAATTATTAAGTAAGAAACAGAGAATACCAACCTAATGTTACCAACAGTACTGTGTCATTTTATACATCTGCTCATCTAGCTTTATGCACATTTGGGAAATGCAACAGCATATACATTAGATGTGATTAAAGGGAAGTGTTTTTTGAAAGGTATAAACTAATGATAAATTAAAAAACAACTGATGTCTTCAATTCTAATATCACTTCTATCACTAAGGGTTGTTTTTAGTTGTGGTGGTTTTGATATCCTAGTGATGCCAAGTTTCTTCTTAAATCCTCCATCCTCTTTTGAAGAGGTTTTGATAAGTAAAATATCAATTCAGTTCTTGAGTAAATGGAATTGTAAAGCAAATTTCTCCCTAAAGCCACTCCATTCTATTTCTAGAGTATAGTTGATGCAAAATGTAGATTTAAGAAGAGCAAGCCGAGTTATGTCAATATTACTTTCCCTGGGAAAGATTGTAAATATGTCTGGTGAGTGAGAGAAAAAAGAAGCATTTTCACCACTAAGATTAAGAGAGAATGATCTTTAATGTAATATGACTTATATTGCTTCATTCTCTGTGCTCCCACCTCCTCTGTACCCACCAACCCATGAAGTGGTTATAGCCATTTTAATAGGAATTAACCCAGTGGTCAAGTCTAGTCATTTTATTGATTTTTATGGACATCTGCTATCCATTTGACAAAAGAACCAAAGGAAGACGTCAATTTTCAATAGAAAAGCTCTTGTGAAAAGCATTTCTCATGGAAATGCTAGTGTTATTAAATTGCGCCTTAGTATCAGCTAAGCATAAAGCTTAATTCTGACTTGTAATGAATTCTCTCCAACTATAACTTTCTATTAGGAAATTTGTTAATTCTGGGAACTGCAATGGGTGTGGAAATACAATTTACTTATTTAGCAATCATCCTTGTTTTTCTTCTTTAAAATGAGAAATCATGCTGACAGTAGATATTCCTTTGGTATTTCCTGTATCTAAATTATTTGGTTTTAGCTTTACTGTGTTAAGGAGAAGTAACAGAATTTTTCAGATGAAATGAGATTTTGATAGACATGTTTCAAATAGATTTTTGTCTAAATCTAAAAAATAAAGTACAAGTTATTTGTCAAATTCCCAGTAAAACCACCTGTGATCACTGTGGGCAAGTGTGGTTGATCCTAGCCTTTCAGAGGCAGTTAGGACCTTCTTCTCATCTCTGGGTGCAACTTAAGCTAAGAAAGTGTTCTTTGATCAGTGATAGATGAGGGCCTTAATGGTTTGACTAATTAAGGGCATGGAGATTTCAAAAGGGAATCCAGAGCCCATGCTTCTCTTTTCAGTTTGTACTAGTCAGCCCTATTTCCACAGAGAATAACCTGCTATAATGTACCACTAGTTACAGGAAGAAGGCATCTGTGAAGGGCCGAGTGGGAGCAGTGGTAATGGGCCACCAAACTCTCTTTAGGGATTTTAGTTTTAAATAAATACCAGTGAATGAATGTGCATTTACGTCTGTCAGGATGGAAAGACTAATGAATGACAGTGCACATGAACAGTTATTCCCCAATAGTCATGGGTTCCCACCTACAGAAATAAATATGCTGTGGTAATATTCCTCATTGCATATATTTATATGTTTAGTTTTTTAGTTTCTTAGCTATTCAGGGAAGCATTTGCTTTCTGGATCTAAAAGCTTGTGTTTTTATTTAAAAGTAGAAGCATCCAGGTATCTCTGAAGACTTTTGTAAAGCATTGTAATAAAAAATTTACTCTAGATTGAGTCATTAACTTAATAGTTTAGAGGTTTTGTCCATATTTAATAACTTAGATTCCATAAATATAAGATTAAAGATGCCTTTTTATTTACCAAAAAGCTATTTAATTTTCTCCTTGATTAAAAAATTGTAGCTTTTTAGATCAGTTCAATCAGGCAATTAGAGATCAGAGCTTTTAAGTTCAGCTAAGGCAATTAAATAGGTAATATACTTGTTGATACACTTTTGCTGTATAAGTTCATTGCCGTACCCTCTTAAAAGCACATATACTCTGCTTTCTCTAAATGAATGATGATAGGAATTCTACCTGAATATGTGTCACATTGTAAAATCAAAGAGAGGGGTCCTTCTGCAGGAGGGGGAGCATAGTACAGGCACTCTGAGAAGGCAGGCAGTGAAAAAGAAGGTAGTGAAAGAGAAACACTAATGAGTGAGCTAAACTTCTTCCTCGTTGTATTGGTCTAAGTACCTGTCATTAGCCCAGAAGTAATTTCTTCCCTAAGAATGGTACCCTAAAAACTAGGGTAGAAAAAGAAAGAAATTTCTTTGTACTTATGAGCACAAATTATGGAAGATTATGAAATGGAGATGTGTTCAGTTACCTAATGAATAAAGAGAACAAACTTTCTCCCCTTAAAATGGCTTCCTTGGAATACAATGGTCGAAGATATTTAGCTATAAAAAATATAAGTAGTATATTTCAGAATTAATAAAATATAGTTAATGACTTCCAAACAAGCTGTTAAAAATCCATATTCTTTCTATGTGTATATCTGGTGAGCACTGTAGAGCAGAATGAAATCTGAGCTGTAAGCAACAACAAGCCACCCATCCCATGAGACTTGCTAGTTCAGTAACAGTTGGTTTATTCGGTAATGTATTATGCCTGGAAATTTTTTTAGAACTTCAAGTACAACCGTTGCTGTTCCTAATGAATCATCAGATGTTATATTCAGATATCACCATTAAATTTACTTTGCTTTTTTTAAGATTTAGTTGAGATGATATATGTGAAAGTACTTTATAAACTATCAAATGTTAATGCAGGTATATTTTCATTATATAATAGCGATAAGTTAATCACTTTATCCAGCTAATAAGAATACCCTACTTCCAAATCAAGCCAGGGAGAGGGTTTATTATACTTTGTATTACTAGGTCAAAAATTATGCAAATCTTTTCTCTCTCAACCAAACATGAGGACATAATTCTGTGGAAAACTTGTCTTTATTAAAATGTATATATGTGAGCACTGTAACCATAGCATCTACTGATTGTGGGTAAAACAAAGAAAATGAACAGTGAGAAAGTCTATTAGGCCAGATCCAACATTTCAGCAAGCATTACTTCTTAACTTCAAAACATACATTGCCACTAATGAGGTGAGAGCCCTGCATATTAATAAACCTACAGCTTTAGTCATAGCCATCATTACCCACATCAAACATAAATACAAGATTAACACCTAAGCCATTTCTTTGGAAGCTGTGAGAATGCCCGAGCAGTAACTTCTCTGTCTTTCCCTGAGGATAAAAAATAGAAATAGAAAGATAATGCAAATAGAACTTAGATTAAAAAAATAAAATTGGTAATAAATTACACATATGTAGAAGTTTATAGAAAGAAGAAACCTAGTTAGTTGGTGTCCCAGGACATTTTTTTTGTACATATGAACCTGGTTAGTTTCACTTATTTTTCTCTAAAAGCAAAGCTTTTTTATATTTCTGCAGAATTTCTAAATGCTGCCTGGATAGACTTGTGTTTAGGGAAATTCAGTCTTGTGGTTTCAGCTAACATGTTAGAAAATTTATTTTCTATCCCTTGCTTTACTTTTTTTTTTTTTTAATTAAATTTAGTTTTATTGAAATACATTCGCACACCATACAATCATCCATGGTACACAATCCACTGTCCACAGTATGATAGCATAGTTATGCGTTCATCACCACAATCTACCTCTGAACATTTTCCTTACATCAGAAAGAACCAGAACAAGAATAAAAAATAAAAGTGAAAAAAGAACACCCAAATCATCCCCCATCCCACCCCATTTGTCCTTTAGTTTTTATCCCCATTTTCCTACTCATCCATACACTAGGTAAAGGGGGTGTGATCCACAAGGTCTTCACAATCACACTGTCACCCCTTGTAATCTACATTATTATATAATTGTCTTCAGGAGTCCAGACTGCTGGGTTGGAGTTTGGTAGTTTCAGGTATTTATTTCTAGCTATTCCAATACATTAAAGCCTAAGACGTGTTATCTATATAGTGCATAAGAATGTCCACCAGAGTGACCTCTTGACTCCATTTGAAATCTCTCAGCCACTGAAACTATTTCGTCTCAGTTTGCATCCCCCTTTTGGTCAAGAAGATACTCTCAGTCCCACGATGCCAGGTCCACATTCATCCCCGGGAGTCATATTCTGCCTTGCTTTACTTTTTATAAATCTGGCCTCAAACAGTTTTCCCGTTTGTGTGGCCTTAAATGCTGCTGCTGCTATTGTTAGTTCATTCATTCAGAAACTATTTATTTTAAACCTATTATGTACCAGTAGTGTTTGAAATATATTAGTGTACAAAACAAAAGATTCCTACAGTTGTGAAGCTTATATCCTAGCAGGGGTAGGGTGGGGTTGGGAAATACACCATAAACAATAAACACAATAAATAAGTAAATACAGAGGGTCTTTGAAGGTGATTAGTAATATGGCAAAACGAAAAAGTAAATCAAGCTTAGGGGAGGCAAAGGGGTAGTTTACAGTGTTAATCAAGTAGGCCTCGTAGAGATTATGAGTTTGGAGCAAAGGCATGAAGGAGGAGAGGGACTAGTCAAATAGATACGAGGGAATGGTTAGAGCAGAAGCCACAATGGAAACATGTCTGGAGTGTTCATGGAATAGCATGGAAACAAGTGTGGCTGAGGCCAAGTGGGCAAGGGGGAGAGTGGTAGACAGAAAGGCTGTGTAGACTTTGGCTTTTACCTCAGTGAGGCTCAGGGAGCCACAGCAGGGTTTTAGCAGAGAAACAAGATCATCCAACAGGTATAACTCTGGCTGCTGAAGGACAAGAGTAGATCAGGGACACTGATTAGGAAGATATTGCAATAATCCAGATGAGTCACCAAGGCTCAGATTAGAGAGAAAGCCATGAAGTGGTCAGATTCTGGGTATGTTTTGAATGTGAAGTCAGTATAATACCCTGACTTGTGGGGTTTAAAAGAAAGAGAAGAATCAAGGTTGCTTTATAAACAGTAATTCAGTATGTTAAAAATTGCTTCCTGCTACTTTTTTTCTGTTAAAAGAAAGGACTATGCAATTGTTAGAACAGCTTAAAAAAAAAAAAGAAGAAGAAGAAGAAAATGACACCTGATAATATGATAATATTCAGCGCTGGCAAGGATGCAGAGCAACTGGAACTCTCATACATTGCCGGTGAGAATGTAGAATGATGCAGCAGTTAGGCAAATATCTAAGAGTGGAATTGCTGGATTTTCAGCCCAACTGTTTTGCAAAGAGAAATGAAAAAAAAACATACATCCACATAAAAACTCATAGGTGAATGTTTGTAGTGGCTTTATTCATAATAATTCAAAACCAGAAACAACCCAGATCTCCTTCAACTTATGAATGGATCAATAAACTGTGGTACGTTTATACAATGAAATACTACTCAACAATAAAGAAGAACAACCTACTGATACATGCAACAACATTGATGAATTTCATGTACTTTATGCTAAACAAAGAAAGCCAGACACAAAAAGCTACCTACTTATATGGTGTGCCACTTATATGACATTCTGGAAAAAAGCAAAACTATTGATGGAAAAGATATCAGTGGTTGCCAAAAAGTGGGTGAGGGGGTTGAATAAAAAGGGCATTTTCCTAATATGTAATCATGTTGCACAACTTTTCATTTGCTTATTGGCTGTTTATGTACCTTCTTTGAAGAAATGTCTGTTCAAATCCTTTGCCCATTTTTCAATTGGGTTATTTGTCTTTTTATTGTTGAGTTGTAAGATATTTTTTGTTTTGTTTTGTCTTTTGAAACTGGACCCTTACCAGATATGTGACTTGCAAATATTTTCTTCCATTTTGTGGCTTGTCTTTTCACCTTCCTGATAGTGTCCAAGATTTGAAGCACAAAAATTTTGATGAAGCCCATATTTCTATTTTGTTGTTTGGTTGGTTGTGCTTTAGGTGTCATATCTATGAATCCATTGCCTGTGAACATTCTTAGGCATGTATCCTGGTGCACAAGGAAGAGTTTCTCAAATGCACACCTAGGAGTGGGATTGCTGGATCATATAATGTGTGAATAGTCAACCCTCATTAAGTTAAAATTGAATCAGTAAATAACCCCACCTGTAGTGTATGTTTCCCTTGCTCCTCCACCTTGTGATTTCCCTCTAGAACTTCCTATTGGTAGAGCCAAAGAGGGAGTCAGCTGGCCAAGCAACTCTGGAATCACAAAGCAGAATTGAGAGTGGTAAGGTTAGAGATGAAAGGCATAGCAACAAATTAAAAAATATGTGATCACTGTGTTGATGGAATAAAAGACAACTAGGCCAATCACCTCTGCAAAGTAGCCTTATTTCCTTCTAACCTCCATTTTCTGCCTTCCCCAATGATGATGCTCTTCCATCTCTAAACCTTCATTTAGCCTCTCCTTTCATCACTATCACCCCCACCAGACTTTGCTCCTTTCCCATTGTTTAAGGCCCATTTCAAATGCTGCTACTTTTGTGAAGTGTTCAGTGATTGCTACAGCTGGAACCAATATAAATATCCTTCCTTTGAGTTCCACAGCCCCATATCTCCCCTTTCTCTGGGCAACAGGCACTGTTCATTCAGCATGATAGTTGTTTTGGTCTATGGCTCATCTCACTCTTTTTTTTTTTTTTTTAAGTTTAAGAACGGTAATGCAACAGTATGGAAATAGGGAAAATAATCACATATAATCCTGCTTCTGGCACAACTTTTTTCATTTCTAGTTTTTGTCTACAAGTTTTAATATATATAGCACACATAGAATGTTGTATCTGATTTTTTATACCTTTATTAGGTCAGGAGACTATTTCCAACTTGCTTTGTAGTCTTCATCACAACTTTTTATGGTTACACACTGTTCTATGGTATATTAGTAATGTTTAGTTGTAAGTGACAGAAGCTCAACCTGAATGAGCTTAGGCCAAAAAGAAAACTTTGTGCAGAGGATATTGGGACATCTCACAGAAGCCGAGGATAGACGTGTGGCTGGGTCTTGGGGAACCCTGGAACCGGGATACAAATGCCATGAGATTTTTTTTTTTTTAATTCAGTTTTATTGAGATATATTCACATATCATATAATCATCTGTGGTGTACAATCAACTGTTTACAGTACCATCATATAGTTGTGCATTCATCACCCAAATCTACTGTTTTGAACATTTTCCTTATATCAGAAAAAGTAAAAACAAAAGTAAAAAAGAACATCCAAGTCACCCCCCACGCCCTATTTTTCATTTAGTTTTTGTCCCCATTTTTCTACTCATCCATCCATACACTGGATAAAGGGATTGTGATCCACAAGGTCTTCACAATCACATTGTCACCCCTTGTAATCTACATTGTTATACAGTTGTCTTGAAGAGTCAAGGCAACTGGGTTGCAGTTTGATAGTTTCAGGTATTTACTTCTAGCTATTCCAGTACATTAGAACCTAAAAAGGGTTATCTAGTGCATAAGAGTGCCCACCAGAGTGACCTCTTGACTCCATTTGGAATCTCTCAGCCACTGAAACTTTATTTTGTTTCATTTTGCATCCCCTTTTGGTCAAGAAGATGTTCTCAATCCCATGATGTTGGGTCCAGATTCATCCTTGGGAGTTGTATCCTGCGTTGCCAGGGAGATTTACACCCCAGGGAGTCAGGTCCCAGATAGGGTGGAGGGCAGTGAGTTTCTGCCAAGTTGGATTACCTAGAGAGAGAGGGCCACATCTGAGCAACAAAGAGACACTCAGGGGGAGACTCTTAGGCACAATTATAAGCAGGTTTAGCCTCTCCTTTGCAGTTACGAGCTCCATAAGGGCAAGCCCCAAGGTAGAGGGCTTGGTATACCAAACTGCCAGTCCTCAATGTTTATGAGAACATCAGCAACAATCCAGGTGAGGAAGTCCAATACTTCCACATCTCGTTCCCCCCACACACACACCTCACGGCTCCTCAGGGGGGCCTGCATGTTTATTTTTATCCTCTGCCCAAATTTGGGATGTGTCACTATTTCACACTAACCTGTACAAACCTACCAGGTCTCACTTCCTATTCAAAGTTCCATGTAATTATGGTATTTGAGCAAACTGTAGGAGTTAAATTATTTAGGAAATATAGATCCTGCACCAAATAAACATACATGAGACCTGCCTTGTGCCTTGTATCTGCTTCATTCTTTGCTCTCTCCCTCAGCAAACTGGTTTCCTTTGCTTTTCCTGCTCATGTAGCAGAAAACACTTGATGATCATGTGACACTTTCCATGTGTCAATCCAGGCACCCAAACAGAGACTTGTTCCTCTTCCTCAGGAGCAGGCTCATCTTAAGTGGCTAGCAGGCAGTCACATAAGGAAACTTTTTGGAGGGTTGGAAATTTTGGTGGTGGTTACATGAGTGTATGTGTTTGTTAGAATGCATAGATTCATATAATCTAAAAAGGGTGACTTTTACTGCATATAAATTATACTTCAGTAACCAGACTTAAAAAAAAAAGTGAGAGAAGTCATTCTCTTACATTTCAGCAGTGTTAATAGAAGCTCTACTTTACAAAGAAATTTACCCTATCCAATAGACAAGCCATACTTTGTTTTTTAGATAATTTATTTTTATTAGAGAAGTAGTAGGTTTTCAGAAAAATCATGCAAAAAATAGAGTTCCCATATTATTAACATTTTGCATTAGTGGGGTACCTTGTTATAATTGATGAAAGATTAATATTATAACTGTATTATTAATTATAGTCCATAGTTTACATTAGGGTTCCCTGTTAGTGTGGTGTAGTCCTATGGTTTGTGTTTGTTCTCCTGAAATTTTTTTCCAATAACATATATACAACCTGAAATTTCCAATTTTTAACCACATTCAAATATACAATTCATATTCACAGTATTTTGGCACTGTCACCATCATCCATTACTAAGGCCTTTCCATCACCCCAAACAGAAATTCTACCATTTAAACATTAACTCCCCATTCTCTATCCCCATTCTCTGTCCCCACCCCAGCCCCAGATAATCTGTATTCTAGTGTTTTACTCTATGAATTTTCATATTCTAATTATTTCATATCAGTGAGATCATACAATATATGTTCTTTTGTATCTAGCTTATTTAACTCAAATGGTATCTTCAGATATCATCCATGTTTATCACTTGTATCAGAATTTCATTTCTTTTTACAGCCAAATAATATTCCCTTGTATGTATACACCACATTTTGTTTATCCATTCATCTGTTGATGGACACTTGAGCTGCTTCCATCTTTTGGCAATTAATGCCTTTATCAATATTGGTATATAAATATGTGCTTGAGTTCCTGTTTTCAATTCTTTTTGGTATATACCTAGAATTGGGATTGCTGGGCCATATGGAAATTCTATACTTAACTTTCTGAGGAACTGCCCCACTGTCTTCCATAGCAGCTGACCGTTTTACATTCCCACCAACAATGAATGAGTGTTCCTATTTCTCCACATTTATTTTTCTTAAATGTTAGCCATTCTAGTTGGTGTGAGATGGTTTCTCATTGTGGTTTTGATGTGCATTTCCCTACTGGCTAATGATATTGATCATCTTTTCATTTGCTGTTTGGCCATTTGTATATCTTCTTTGGAGAAATGTTTATTCAAGTTTTTGCGAATTTTTTATTTGGATTGTCTTTTTGTTATTGAGTTGTAGAATTTCTTTATGTATTCTGGATATTAAACCCTTATGGGATATGTGGATTCCAAATATTTTCTCCCATTCTGTGGGTTATCTTTCACTTTCATGATGAAGTCTTTTGATGCGGAAAAGTTTTTAATTTTGATGAAGTCCCATTTATCTATTTTGTTTTCTTTTGTTGCTTGTGCTTTGGGTGTAAAGTTTGAGAAACCATTGCCTAACACAAGGTCCTGAAGATGTTTTCCTATGTTTTCTTCTATGATTTTATAATTTTGTTTCTTATATTTAGGTCTTTGATCCATTTTGAGTTAGTTTTTGTATATGGTGTAAAGTACGCATTCATTCTTTTGCATTTGGAAAACCATTTTTACCAGCACCATTTGTTGAAGAAACTATTCTTTCCCCATTGAGTGGACTTGGCATCCTTGTCAAAAATCAGTTGGGTAGGAAAGGGGACTGCCCACATGGGAAACTGGTGAATAGGTGTTGTTGTGGCATCCACACAGGCCAAGGACTTCAGCAGTAAAGGATGGTAAGACTGAGAGGGGCCAGAGATCTGAAGTGTCTGCAAATGAGGTTCTGGCTTTTAGAGTAACAGGTTCAGAGAGAGTGTTTTTAAAAGCTTATAGAGGAAAGAAGAAGATGGTGGCATAGAAAGGAGTGGAAGTTAGTTATTCCCCCTGGAACAACTAATAAGCAACCAGGAACAACTAGTAAATAATCTGGAATAACTGCTGGGGGACAACCGTGACTGTCCACATATCATACATCAACCTGGATTGGGAGGAATGCCAGAGATTGCAGCATAAAATCTGCAAGTAAAAACTGCAGACCCAAGCCGAGAGCCCCCTCCCCCCACAGCAGCCCAAACTGCAAAGCCTTGCTGTGATAGAGCAGCATTCTCTGAACAAATGAATATACCTCAGCCCAGCTCCAACTGAGGTTTCAGTTAACAAATGCTGACTGCTCAATACAAGCTACAAATCCCCAACAAGCGCACAGAGGCTTTTAGTGATGACTGACCTTGGAGAACCAGAGGACCTCTCTGGAAGGGAAGGGGAGCCCAGAGGACCAGGTGCTATCTCTGGCCGGTAGGTGAAACTGAGGATGGCCACAGACTGGCCCTGAAGGGGGATTTCTGTCCCTTTTTCAGCTCAGTGGAGAAAGCCTCAGCCATTTTCAGTTCCCAGCACTCTGACCCAGACAGGGGTCAAGATAGCAGAGTCAAAGAGACTATTCAAATGCAAATGATATCTCCCTAGGGGGTGTATCTTCCCTAAGAGGAAGGAGGTGGTGCCCAGCTCTACTACCTGCCTTCCATTCAAAACCAGACCCCAGAGCCTCAGGGAAAACAGCCATGGGCCACACCTCCTTACACCAGTCAGGAGTGACAGGCTGACAGGTGCCACCTGCTGGCTTGAGGCCTCACAGGGTGTGTCAATCTTCTAAGACACCCTCAGGGAAACCTGATACTATTGCCTCCTTCTGAGACCTGAGCCCATTCTTGTCTGGGAAAACCTGATTGGGGTAACCAAGGAAACCAGATGCCTAGACCACAGAAAACTGCAACCTACACTAAGAAAAACGAAGTTATGGCCCAGTCAAAGGAACAAACTTACACTTCACCTGAGATATAGGAATTGAAACAGCTAGTGCTAAATCAATTCAAAAAGTTTAGGGAAGATACGGCAAAAGAGATGAAGTGTATAATGAAAACACTGGGCGTACATAAGGTAGAAATCAAAAGTTTTGAGATAACAAGTGGCAGAATCTATGGAAATGAAAGGCACAACACAAGAAATAAAAGGCAAAATGGAGACATACAACAGCAGATCTCGAGAGGCAGACGAAAACACTCAGGAACTGGAGGACAAGACACCCGAAAGCCTACACACAAATGAACAGATTGAGAAAAGAATGGAAAAATATGAGCAACATCTCCAGGAAGTTAAGGACAAAACAAAATGCAGGAATGTATGTGTCATGGCTGTCCCAGAAGAAGAAAAGGGAAAGAGGGCAGAAGCAATAATAGACAAAATAATCAATGAAAATTTCCCATCTCTTATGAAAAACATAAAATTACAGATCCAAGAAGTGCAGTATACCCCAAACAGAATAGATCTGAATAGGCCTATGCCAAGACACTTAATAATCAGGTTATCAAGCATCAAAGATAAAGAAAGAATCCTGAAAGCAGGAAGAGAAAAGTGATCTATCACGTACAAAGGAAGCTTGGTAAGACTATATGCGGATTTCTCAATAGAAACCATGGAGGCAAGAAGGAAGCGGTGTGGTATATTTAAGATACTGAAAGAGAAAAACCACCAACCAAGAATCCTGTATCCAGCAAAACTGTCCTTCAGATGTGAGGGAGAGCTTAAAGTATTCTCTGACAAACGGAAAATGACAAGAGTGTGTGAACAAGATACCTGCTCTACAGGCAACACTAAAGGAAGCACTGCAGACAGATAGGAAGAAACAGGAGTGAGAGGTTTGGAACACAGTTTTGGGAGATAGTAGCACAGCAATGTAAGTACACTGAACAAAGATGACTGTGAGTATGGTTGAAAGAGGAAGGTTAGGAGAATGTGGGACACCAGAAGGAAAAAGGAAAGATAAAAGACTGGGACTGTCTAACTCAGTGAAACCTAGGATGCTCAACAATTGTGATAAAAGATACAAATGTTTTTACATGAGGGAAAGCAAATGAATGTCAACATTGCAAGATGTTAAAAAGTGGGTGGGATTGGGGGGAAAATACAATCAATGCAAACTAGAGAGTATAATTAACAAAAACATTGTATTATGCTTCCTTTAATATAACAAAGGCAATGTACCAAAGCTAAATGTATATGGGGGGGGGAGGGGGAAGTATAGGTGAGGGGTATGGAACTCTTGGCATTGTTGACTCTTTATTCTACTTTAGTTTAATGCTAGCTTTCCATTTGTTGCTTTTTAGCTGTCCTTTTTTTCTCTTTCTCTCTTTCTTTTCTTTTTCTGTTGTCTCCTACCTTCTTTGACTCTTCCTCCTTTGTGGAAGAAATGGAGATGTCTTTATATAGATAGTGGTGATGGTGGTGAATACATAAATACGTGACTATACAGGGAACCATTGATTATTTACTTAGGACGGAATGTATGGTGTGTAAACAAAACTGTCTTAAAAGAAATGGGTTGAAGAAGAAACTTTTGAGGGCACTATATTGAGTGAAATAAGCCAGACACATAAGGAAAAATATTGCAGGGTCTCACTGATATGAACTAATTATAATGTGTAAACTCATAGACATGAAATATAAGTTACCAGGATATTGAATGAGGCTAAAGAATGGGGAGAGGTTGCTTATGATGAGCGGAATGTTCAACTAGGTTGAACTTAAAATGTTGGGAAATTGGCAGAGTTGATGGTAGCATGTTGTGAGAATAATTAGCAGTGCTGAATGGTCTGTGAATGTTGTGGAAAGGGTAAGTTCAGAGTCACATATGTCACCAGAAGGAAAGTTGGAGGTAGAAGGAAAGTTGGAGGTTAAAAGATGGGAATGTATAAAACAGTGAATCTTATGATGGACAATGTCTATGATTAACTGTACAAATATTAGAAATCTCTCTCATGAACTAGAACAAATGTATGACACTGTAACTAGAAGTTAATAATAGAGGGGCATATAGGAAAAGATATATACCCATTGCAAGCTGTATACTACAGTTAGAAGTATTTTAATATTCTGTCATCAACAGTAACAAATGTACTATACCAATACTATGAATCAGTAATGGAGGGGGTTGTTTAGGGGTGTGGGAGGATTTGAGTTTCCTTTTTTGTCTTTATTTCTTTTCTGGAGTAATGAAAATGTTCTAAAAATTGAAAATTGATTGTGGTGATGGATGCATGGCTGTATGATGGTACCATGGGCAATTGATTGTACATTTTGGATCTTTGGATAATTATATGGTATGTGAACAATCTCAATAAAAAAATAGAAAATTAATAAATCAATTGGGTATAGATGTGAGAGTTTATTTTGGAGCTCTCAGTTCAATTTCATGGGTCTATATATCTGTCTTTGTGCCAGCACTATGCTGTTAAGATTACTATAGCTTTGTAATAAGTTTTCAGATCAGAAGTGTTCATCCCCCCACCACCACCACCATTCATTCTTCTTTTTCGAGATGACTTTGGCTATTTGGACCCCTTACCCTTCCATATAAATATGATGCTTTGGTTTTCAATTTCTGCAAAAAAAGGAATTTTGATTAGGATCATGTTGCATCTGTAAATCACTTTGGGTAGAATTTATATCTTAACAATATTTAGTCCTCTTATCCCTGAACACAGAATATCCTTCCACTTATTTAAGTTTTCTTTGCTTTTTTTTTGGCAATGTTTTGTAGTTTTCCATATATAAATCCTTTTATATGCTTGGTTAAATTTATTCCTACATATTTGATTCTTTTAGTTGCCATCATGAATGGAATTTTTTTCTTGATTTCCTCTTCAGGTGGTTCATTACTAGTTTATAGAAACACTGATGATTTTGCCTGTTGATCTTGTACCTTACCACTTACAGAATTTATTACCTCTAGCAGCTTTGTTGTGGATTTTTCCAGGATTTTCTATATAGAGAATTATGTCATTTGCAAATAGGGAAAGTTTTACTCCTTCCTTGTCAATTTGAATATCTTTTATTTCTTTTTCTTGCCTAATTGCTCTGGCTAGAACTTCCAGTATGATGTCAAACAGTGGTGATAGTCATCAAAGGGCAAGGGCATCCTTGTCTTTTTCCTGATCTTAGGGAGAAAATTTTCAGCTTTTCACCAGTGAGTATAATATTAGCCGTGGGTTTTTCATATATGCCCTTTATCATGTTGAGGAAATTTCCTTCTGTTCCTAGTCTTCTGAGTATTTTTATTAAGAAAAGGTGCAGAAATTGAGATGATCATGTGGTTTTTTTTTTTCTTCTTTATTTCTTTCAATGTGTTATAGTACATTAATTGATTTTCTTATGTGGAACCACCTTTGCATACGTGGGATAATTCCACTTGACCGTGGTATGTAATTCTTTCAATATGCTGTTGGATTTGGTTTGCTATATTTTATTGACAATTTTTGCCTCTGTATTCAAGAGGTATATGGGTCTGTAATTTTCTTTTCTTTTGGTGTCTTTGTCTTGTTTTGGTATTTGGGTAATGTTGGCCTCATGGAATGAGTTAGGGAGTGTTCCTACTTCAGTTTTTTTCAGAGAATTTGAGCAAGAATGGTATTAATTCTTGGAAGGTTGGAGTAAATTCACTAGTGAAGCCATCTGGTTCTGGGCTTTTCTTTGTTAGGATATTTTGATGGCCGATTCAATCTCTCTGCTTGTTACTGGTCTTTTGAGATTTTCTCTTCCTTCAGTCAGTGCAGGTGGTTTGTGTGTTTCTAGGAATTTGCCATTTTGTTTAGGTTACCTAATTTGTTGGTGTACAGTTGTTCATGGTATCCTCTGTAATCCTTATTATTTCTGTGAGGTTGGTGGTAATATTGCCCATTTCAATTCTCTCTTTTTTTGGTCAGTCTAGCTAAAGGTTTGTCAATTTTATTGATCTTTTCAAAGAACTAACTTGGTTTTGTTGATTCTATTGTTTTTGTTTTTAATTCCCTTTTTCCTTTATTTCCACCCTAAACTTTATTTCCTTCCTTCTGTTTGCTTTGGATTTAGTTTGCTCTTCTTTTTATAGGTCCATCAGTTGTGAGGTTAGGTCTCTGATTTGTGGTAATCTTTTTTAATGTAAGCATTTAGAGCTATAAATTTCCTTCTCTACACTGCCTTTTATGCTTCCCATATGTTGTGCTATGTTGTGTTTTTGTTTTCATTCACCACAAGATGTTTTCTAATTTCCCTTGTGTTTTCTTCTTTGACCCATTGGTTGTTTAAGAGGGTGTTGTTTAATTTCCACATATTTGTGAATTTTCCAGTTCTTCCTGTTACTGATTTCTAGCTTCATTCCATTGTGCTTGGAGAATATACATTATATGATTTCATTATTTTTTAATTTGAGACTTATTTTCTGACCTAATGTATGATCTGTCCTGGAGGAATGTATATTCTACTGCTGTTAGGTAAGTTCTATATATATGTATTAGGTCTAGTTAGTTTATGATATTGTTCAAGTCTTCATTTCTTTATTGATCTTCTATCTAGATATTCTATCCATTATGACAGTGTTTTACTTAAAGTCTGTTTTATCTGATGTTAGTATAGCTCCTCCAGCTCTATTTTGGTTATTGTTTGTATAGTATATATATTTCCCATCTTTTGACTTTCAACCTACTAATGTCTTTGAATTTAAGGTGAGGCTCTTGTGGACAGATTATAGGTGGGACGTGCTTTTATATCCATTCTGCCAATCTCTGCCTTTTGACTGGAGAGTTAAATCTGTTTTCATTTAAAGTAACTATGATGATACAGGACTTTCTTCTGCCAATTTATCTGGTCTTTGTAAGTGTTATACCAATTTTGTCCCTTAGTTCCTCTGTTAATTTGTCCTTTCATATTAATTTGATTTTTTGTATTATCCCATTTTGAGTTCTTTCTCATTTCTTTCTGTATATATTTTTCATATATTTTCTTTGTGTTTACCATGGGACTAAAATATAACAACCTAAATCTATGACAATCACATTTTATTAGATTCCAACTTAACTTCAGTAGCATACACACACTATTTGAGCCCCTCCATTCCCCCGCCTTTTTCTTGTACTTGTTACATATATATCTTTAGATATTGTATTTCCAGAACCATGGATTTATCATTACTTTTTATGTATTTGCATTTTAGAACCTGTAAGAAGTAAAAAGTGGTGTTACATACCAAAAAAATATAATACAATAATACTGACATTTATAATTACCCATGTAGTTACCTTTACCAGTGGTCTTTATATCTTTATGCCACTTTGATCCACTGTCTGGAGTTCTTTCTTTTGAGTCTGAAGAACTCCCTTTAGCATTGCTTGTAGGGCAGGTGTAGTAGTAATGAGCTAAAGCCCTCAGCTTTTGTTATCCCGTAATGTCTTAATCTCTCCCTCACTTTTGCATGACAGTCTCTCTGGATATAAAATTCTTGATTGGCAATTGTTTTCTTTCAGCACTTTAAATATTTTATTCTCATGCCTTCTTGCATCCATCATTTCTAATGAGAAATCAGTATTTAATCTTACTGGGACTCCTGGGACTCCCTTTTACAGTATATGTTGCTTTTCTCTTGCAGCTTTCAAAACTCTCTCCTCATCCTTCTTTCTCTGTGTTTTCCTTTATCTCCTTGAGTATATTAAGGATTGTTATTTAATGCCCTTGTCCAGTATGTTCAAAGTCTGATCTTCTTCCTTGATGTTTTCTGGATTTTTACCTTATTGCTTGTTCCGGATTGCTAATGCTGCCCATTATGCAAAATACCGGAAATGGACTGGCTTTTATAAAAGGGGGTTTATTTGGTTACAAAGTTACAGTCTTAAGGCCATTAAGTGTCCAAGGTAACACATCAGCAATCGGGTACCTTCACTGGAGGATGGCCAACGGTGTCCGGAAAACCTCTGTTAGCTCAGAAGGCACATGGTTGGCGTCTGTTCCAAGTTCTGGTTTCAAAATGGCTTTCTCCCAGGACGTTCCTCTCTAGGCTGCAGCTCTTCTTCAAAATGTCGCTCTCAGTTGCTCTTGGATCTTTTGTCCTCTCTTAGCTTCTCCAGAACACGAGTCTGCTTTCAATGGCCATCTTCAAAATGTCTCTCATCTGCAGCTCCTCTCTCAGCTCCTGTGCATTCTTCAAAGTGTCCCTCTTGGCTGTAGCAAGCTCACTCCTTCTGTCTGTACTAGTATAGTGCTCCAGTAAACTAATAAAGGCCCACGCTGAATGGGTGGGACCACACCTCCCTGGAAATTATCCAATCAGAGTTATCACCTACAGTTGGGTGGGTCACATCTCCATAGAAACACTCAGTCAAAGAATTACAATCTAAACACTAATAGGTCTGCCCACACAAGATTGCATCAAAGATAATGGCATTTGGGGGAACATAATACATTCAAACTGGCGCATTGCTTTAGGTAGGCCATAATTTCCTTGCCTGAGCTTTATGACTGCTTAGTCAAATATATCTGGAAGGGGAGCATTTTTGTTAGACATGTGCCAGGAAACTTTGATTCCTGTGTGATATCCTTTAAATATTGTCCTTTTAATGTAAATATTAATCACATGCCAGTGCTGTAGGAGATCATAACTCTTAACATTTGCGTTTTTGCACACCAGGGAAAAAAAAAAGATTTAGCCCATTAACTGAGATAAACAAGCTAGTTTAATGACTCTAGGTTGTTGGTTTTTCTCCCTCTTTGACTATCCACACAAATGAATGTCTCTAGAAATGGCTTACGTTGGCCATTCATTCTTTTTGCCTCGGGAGATTGCTAGGGATTTCTGTGTTTGTGGTAGTGATTTTGAAATGATTTTCAAAAGACAAGAAACCAATATATTGTCACTTAAAACTTTTCTTTTAAAAGAATATGTGTTTGGAATATATAGAGAACTCTCAGAACTTAACAGAAAAAAACAAATAACCCAATTATTAAATGGACAAAACACACGAAGAGATATTCCAGCAAAGAGGATCTATAGATGGCAAATAAGCATATGAAAAGATGTCCAACCTAGCTATCTGGGAAACGCAAATTTAAAACCACAGTGAGATATCATTATGCACCTATCAGAGTGACTAAAATAAAAAATGTTGACAATACCAAATGCTGACAAGGATGCAGAAAAGATGTATGATACAACAAACTATTGATATATATGACCTAGATGTATCTCCAGAGAATTATAATGAGTGGAAAAAAAGCAATCCCAATAGGTTACATACTGTATGATTCCATTTATTTTAACATTCTTGAAATGAAAAAAAAACTGGAGATATTAAGCATTAACATAAATGTTAGAGAACAGATTATTATTTGCCAGGACTTAACAAGGGTATAGGGGTATGAGGGAAGGGGCTATGACTATAAAAGGGCAAGATAAGGCATCCTTGTGGTGAGGGAAATGCACTCTATATTGATTGTATCAGTGGCAATATCCTGTTTGTGATATTGTACTATAGTTTTATAAGATGTTACCCTTTGGGGAAACTGGGTAAAGGGTACACAGGCTCTCTCTGGATTGTTTCTTACAACCGCATATGAATCTACAATTATTTCAAAATACTAGCTTAATTACAAAAAGATGTGACCTTTCTTCACTTCCTATATTCAACAGGTATATCAGAGAGAGTTGTACTAGACATAATTTTTGTCTCAAACATTTGTGATGGGATTTGATCATAGGCATAGTCATCCTTTTTAAGATTTGGGGCTTAAAGACAAGAGGGTGAGGAACCATGGAGAAATTACCATATAGGCCTCAACCCCTTCCTGTTCTAAAAATGAGAATCTATGGAAGCCTTGGTGGAGAGAGAAGAAAAGAAGTCATGTGATCTACAGAGAAGGAATGCAAATGGGCTAGAGTAATTAGACCCCATTCTCCTCCTTTAAGATCCTTCTGCCTTACTGAGGATTGGGATTTAAAGTAAATTAGGATTTATGTGATCATGATATATTTTGACTGACTGGTCTTTATGGCGCTCACACAGGGACCCCCTGTCCAACCACCCAGCAAGAGGCACTTAATGTACAGATGAACTGTTTGATTCACCAAACCCCACAGATAGCTCTGATCATAGCTTTGTCACTTAGGCAACCATGAAGTTTAGGAGTTCACCTATGGATTTTTTTTTTTTAATCTGAAAATGGGACAAACTTTTTACTTTATTCAGAAGTTACTACACATTGTCAGTATACCCTTTTAAAAATAAGTAGCATATGGGAACAAAATGCTTTTGAAACCTCACTTATCTTTGAACGTTTGAATTTGTTCCTTAGTATGCTTGGCAAAATTGTTCTTTCAAAGGAAGCAAAAATCAAATCTGAATACTTCAAAATCTTTCTTTTTTAAACCACGAAAGGAATAAAATCATAGGGGCTTTGGACATACACAAGCACAGTAGTCTTTTTTTAATATACACCATTAAGTTACTACTTTAAGTGCAATGGAAAGCTATAGCACTTATTACTGGATTAGTCCACATTCAATTTGCAACCTTTTGTCATTTTTCTCAAGAAAAATACAAACCAATCCTAAAGATTTTTAAGTACATCTATGCATTAAATTCCTGCATATTCTGCATTAAGGAGAAAAAAAAGTTCAACATGTTCTAGTGCTCAATGCAAACATTTTTACATATTAATTAATTGTTAATTTTCCTTAAAGATATTTAGGAGTGTGTAACTTTAGGAATACCACCATGACCAAAAAAACCCATAAAAATGATAATCTCCACATTCCCTTATTTCAGTTTAGGACTTGAGAACCTACCATAGTCAAACATTTTTAAAGTCACAAGGTCCAATTTTTGCTTTTGCTTTTTTTTCCTTTAAGCTTTTTTTCTTAATGTATTTTTTTATTGTGAACTTTAACATAAATACGTAACAGTGATAACTTTCAAGGTACGATTTAACAAGTAGTTAGAGAACAATCTTCAAAGGATGTCATGGGTCACAGTTCCACAACTTCAGCTATTTCCATTGTGAAATATAGCTTACATACAGAAAGGTGTTAACTTTTGATGTACAGCTCAACAAGCAGTTATATAGGTAATTTCAAAAATTGTTATAGGTTACAGTTCCACAGTTTCAGTTCTTTCCTTATTTTGCAATATAGGGTATATACAGAAAGGTAAAGACTTTCAAAAGCACAGTTCAACAAGCAGCTAGAGCAAATTTCAAAGGATGTTATAGGATACAGTTCCACCATGTCATTTACCTCCTTTCAGCTATAACAACACCCCGGCATCTAAATATATATATTTATATGAAGTTTCAATATTCATAGACCTTTGTTAAATCTTATTTGTTGCAACCACTTCCACTCACTTAATCTTTTTCTTCATCTTCAGTGGTGTCTAGGCTGTGACCACCCTAACTTATCCATATTGAAAGGAGGTGTCAATAGTATGGGGAAGGGGCTTGCATCTGATTGTTGTTCTTAGAGGCTGTTGCCTGTATGTTTTAGATCTTGTCTGGCATAGGAACACTCTGGTGGATTTAAGTTTCTGAGAGATAAAACTTTGTGAGTGAATCTTTTGTAGAATCTCAGGTAGGGTCCTAGGTATTTGAGGACTACTTTTGGTAAGGGCATGGCATACCGTGGCCATTTGGGATGTCTAGCTGGAGCTTGCACAAGAGAAACCTCCAGGATAGCCTCTCAACTCTATTTGGGATCTCTCAGCCACTATAACCTCAGCTTGTTACCTTTCTTTTTTCCTCCTTTTGGTCAAGTATGCATTTTCAATCCCTCACTGCCAGGGCCAGACTCATTCCTGGGAGTCATATCCTACGTCACTAGGGAGATTCATTCTCCTGGGAGTCATGTCCCTCATGGGAGGGAGGTTAATTATTTGCTGAGTTTGGCTTAGAGAAAAGCCACATCTGAGCAACAAAAGAGGGTCGCCAGAGGTGCCGGTTAGGCATAATTACAAGAGGTCTCAGCCTCCCATTTACCACTGTAAGTTTCACAAGAGCATGCCTCAAGTCGAGGGCTTGATTTATTAAGTAGTGGGTTCCTGATTTCACTTAATACATATTCTATCCCAAGATAAATGGTCAGTTTCTTACACTATCTTCACTTAGTTGTGCAATCATCATCACTTGCAACTTTAAACAATTAGCATAACATAATACATCCCAGAGCTCTTATCAGCTGCTAATTATTCATCCCTAGTATTAATGTAGTGTTGGTAAGATATTCCTATTAAATATAGTCTTTAATATGTAATGGGTATTTTTTCCGTATACCACTCTGTTGTTAACCCTCTGCACCAGTGTCATACCTCATAAGTATATCATGCTAACACTTATTTAGGTTTATGTTGCTACTCTGTGGGTTACATGTCTTTAAACAACCATTTACCAACATGTTTGCCTTCAATGTGTTACTGATACTTATAATCCCATTAAAGAACCACAGTCACACCTGACCATTCCCATACCATTAAGTCACCCTCATTATCATATCTGTACATATTAGATTATTGTTCCTCCTTCACTAACTTCTGTCTATCTCTAGGTCCCCTATATTCCACATTATAAGACACTTACTTTACATTTTTCATGGAGTTTACATTAGTGGTAACATACAATATCTCTCCTTTTGTGTCTGGCTTATTTCACTCATCATTCTATCTTCGAGGTTCATCCATGTTGCCATATATTTCACGACCTTGTTCCTTCTTATTGCTGCATAGTATTCCATCTTGTGTATATACCACATTTTGTTTATCCACTCATCTGTTGAAGGACATTTGGATTGTTTCCATCTCTTGGCAGTTGTGAACAATCCTGCTATGAACATCAGTGTGCAAATATCTGTTCATGTCACCGCTTTCAGATCTTCTGGGTATATACTGAGAAGTGGAATTGCTGGATTGTAGGTGTTCCGGTTTGCTAATGCTGCTATTATGCAAAATACCAGAAATGGATTGGCTTTATAAAGGGGTTTTATTTGGTTACAGATTTACAGTTCTGCAGCCATGAAAGTGTCCAAACCAAGTCAAACATGAGTATGCCTTCACTGGAGAAAGGCCACTGGAATCTGGAAAACCTCTGTTAGCTCAGAAGGCATGTGGCTAGCGTCTGCTTGCTCCTAGGTTGCATTTCAAAATGGCATTCTCCAAAAAGTCTCTCTTAAGCTGCAGCACCACTGAGTCCCTTATGTCTGAACTCATATAGGGCTCAGGTAAACTAATCAAGACCCATGCTGAATGGCTGAATGGGCGGGGCCACACCTTCATGGAAATAATCTAATCAGAGGTATCACTCACAGTTGAGTGGGCCACATCTCCATGGAAACAACCTAATCCAAAGATTCCAACCTAATCAACACTGATAGTCTGCCCCCACAAGATTGCATTAAAGAACATGGTGTTTTGGGGGACATAATACATTCAAACTGGCACAGTAGGGTAACTTGATATCTACTTTTCTGAGGGATTGCTGCTGTCTTCCAGAGTGGCTGTACCATTATAGAGTCCCACCAGCATTGAATAAGAGTTACAATTTCTCCACATTCTCTCCAGCATTTGTAGCTTCCTGTTTGTTTAATGGCAGCCATTCTTATTGGTGTGAGATGATATCTCATTTTGGTCTTTATTTGCATCTCCCTAATAGTTAGTGAAGATGAACATTTTTTTCATGTGTTTTTTAGCGACTTGTATTTCCTCTTTGGAAAAATGTCTTCTCATATCTTTTTCCCATTTCATAAATGGGGTGTTTGTACTACTGTCGTTGAGGTGTAGGATAGGCTTTCTTTATATATGCAAGATATCAGACTCTTATCTGAGTCTGATATCCTGCATATATCCCATTGCGTTAGATGCCTCTTCACCTTTTGACAAATTTGTTTGAGGTACAGAAGCTTTTGATTTTGAGAGTTCCCATTTATTTATTTTTTTTCTTTCATTGCTGGTGCTTTGGGTGTAAGGTCTAAGAAGTGACCTCCTAATACTAGGTCTTGAAGATGTTTCCCTGTGTTGTCTTCTAGGAGTTTTATGATATTGTCTCTTATATTGAGGTTTTCAATCCACTTTGAGTTAATTTGTGTATAGGGTGTGACGTAGGGGTCTTCTTTCATTCTTTTGGATATGGATATCCAGTTGCCCCAGCACCATTTGTTGAAGAGACTGTTGCGCTGTTCTAGTTCAGTGAATTTGGGGGGCCTTACCAAAAATCAGTCGACCATAGATCTGTGGGTCTATTTCCAAATTCTCAATTCAATTCCATTGATCAGTATGGCTGTCTTTGTGCCAATACCATGCTGTTTTGACTACTGTGGCTTTATATTAGGCTTCAAAGTCAGGAAGTATAAGTCCTCCCACTTCGTTTTTCTGTTTTAAAATGTTTTTAGCAATTCAAGGCCCCTTTCCCTTCAAAATAAATGTAATAACTAGCTTTTCCAAGTCTGAAAAGTAGGTTGTTGGAATTTTGATTGGAATTGCATTGAATCTGTAGATCATTTTGGGTAGGACTGATGTCTTACCAATGTTTAGCCTTACTATCCATGAACACAGAATATCTTTCCATCTCTTTAGGTCCCCTTTTATTTCTTTTAGTAAAGTTACATAATTTTCTGAGTAGAGGTCTTTTACATCTTGATTAAGTTTATTCCTAGGTACTTGGTTTTTTTAGTTGCTATTGTGAATGGAATTTTTTTCTTCAGTATCTCTTCAATTAGGTCATTTTTATTGTATAGGAACATTACTGTCTTATGTGCATTAATCTTGTATACCGCCACTTTACTGAATTTGCTTATTAGCTCAAATAGCTGTGTCGTTGATTTCTGAGGGTTTTCCAAATATAAGATCATATCATCTGCAAATAATGACAGTGGCTGTGGGTTTTTCATATATGTCCTTTATCATATTGAGGAAGTTTCCTTCAATTCCTACCTTTTGAAGTGTTTTTTGTCAAAATAGGATGCTGAATTTTGTCTAATGCTTTTTCAGCATCTATTGAGACAATCATTTGATTTTTCCCTTTTGATTTGTTAATGTGTTGTGTTACATTGATTGATTTTCTTATGTTGAACCACCCTTGCATGTCTGGGATGAACCCCACTTGGTCATGGTGTATGATTTTTTTAATGTGTCTTTGGATTCAATTTGCAATTATTTTGTTGAGAATTTTTGCATCTGTATTCATTAGGAAGATTGACCTGTAGTTTTTCTTCTTGTAGCATCTTTATCTCGTTTTGGTATTTCTGCCAGTTTGAATGTATTATGTCCCCCAAAACACCATTATCTTTGATGTAATCTTGTGTGGGTGAATGTATCAGTGTTAATTAGATTGTAAGTCTTTTGAGTGTTTCTGTGGAGATGCGCCCCACCCAACTATGGGTGATGACTCTGATAGGATAATTTCCATGGAGGTGTTACCCCACCCATTCAGGGTGGATCTAAATTAAATCACTGGGGCCATATAAATGAGCTGACAAACAGAAGGAACTCAGTGCAGCTGAGAGTGAAAAGGAGCCACAGCCAAGAGGGACACTTCGAAGAACGCTGGAAGCTGAGAGAGGAGCTGCAGGTGAGAGACAGTTTGAAGATGGCCACTGAAATCATACTCTTGCTCCGGAGAAGCTAAAAGAGGACAAATGCCCCAAGAGCAACCAAGAGTGACATTTTGGAGAGAAGCTGCAGCCTAGAGAGGAACATCCTGGGAGAAAGCTATTTTGAAACCAGAACCTGGAGCAGATTCCAGCCATGTGCCTTCCCAGCTAACAGAGGTTTTCCGGACGCCATTGGTCATCCTCCAGTGAAGGTACCCAATTGCTGATGACTTACCTTGGACACTTAGTGGCCTTAAGACTGTAACTTTGTAACCAAATAAACCCCCTTTTATAAACGCCAATCCATTTCTGGTGTTTTGCATCCCGGCAGTATTAGCAAACTAGAGCAGTATTAGACTGATATTAGCTTCATAAAATGCATTAGGTAATGTTCCATTTTCTTCAATTTTTTGAAAGACTTTGAGCAGGAATGGTGTCAGTTCTTTTTGGAAAATCTGGTAGAATTCCCCTGTGAAGCCATCTGGCCCTGGGCTTTTATTTGTAGGAAGCTTTTTGATGACTGATTGGATCGCTTTATTTGTGATTGGTTTGTTGAGGTCTTCATTTCTTCTTTGGTCAGTCTAGGTTTTTCATGTGTTTCCAGAAAATTGTCTATTTTCTCTAAATTGTCTATTTGTTGGCATACAGGTGTTCATAGTATCCTCTTATGATTGGTTCTTTTTTTTTTTTTTTTAATTTCTTTGGGATCCACGTCCCTATTTGTTCTTTCGTACTTTTGCATTCCATAGTCCTTCCTGTCTTTGAGGTTGCTATTTCATTCCTCTACCTCTTCAAATATGCTGTTATGTGTCTCATGAGTATTTTTAATTTGATCAGCAGTATCTTTTATTTCCATAAGATCTGCTATTTTTTTATTTACTCTTGCAAAGTTGTCTTTGTGCTCTTCTAGGGTTTTCTTCATCTCCTTTATATCTTGAGCCATGACATTGATGTTTGGATATACTTCTTTGGTTAATTGCTCCGAGTTCTTTTCTCCTCTGGCTTTTTAATTTGGATGTTTGGGTTATCCATATCTTCTGGTTTCTTCATATGCTTTATAATATTCTGTTGTTTTTGGTATCTTGGCATGTGGTTATATTGATATGGTTCTTTTAGGATATGCAGGATTATTTGAACATTTATCTATAATTTTGCAGAGCTACAGCTTGGTGAAGTGACTTTCCCTGACCTACCAGCAGAAGGCGATCTTGAGCCGCCTCTTCCCCTCAAGCCAGTTCACCCCCAACTTCGTCTGTGCAGTGAGAGGGGGTCCAAATCATGTGGAAGTCCAATCAGTGCACCAATGTTCCGCGTGCACTGGGCATTACCAGCCCTGTGGGTGGGGGATGTACCCTGCACAGTTCGGCAGGTAGTCTGCTCCAGTACACAGTGGTCCCAGCCGTTCCCTGGGCTGTGGGTGGAATACTCTGGGGCTGCAGAGCTGCGTGTCTCACCTTCCAGCTCACATGCCCCACAGTCCCTGTCTGCCATGTGCCCAAGAGTCCCTGGGACTGGGGGAGGCTCCTGGCACTTCTGTGCAGTGCTTTCACCTCTAGCCTGTGCACATCGCTGGCTTCCATGGAGGAAGAGTGGATTCTGTCACAAGCCCGCCAAATCTCGAATTCCTTCAAGGAAGCCCTTTGCTGCAGGGCTGTGAAGGAACATCTCCCCAGCCAACTGCAAAGATGGCTACATGGGGGGTAGAAAGCTTCCCCCTTCCTCACTCATCTGCCTGCTTCAACAGCAGTCCCTGGCACAGAGGCTCTTAGCCATGGATCTGCAAAGGGTTATCACCCGAGGCAAGTGCTGAGGAGGGTGCCCGGGGCTTGGAAGGCTGTTTCCCTCCACACTCATCAGCTGGCTCCAATCACCTGTTCCCCAGCGGTGTTCTGAGCCAAACACTCACCAGTCTTAAACGCAGTTTCTCGGTTTCTCCAAGTACACACTCACTATGGGTGTAGAAGTCCCTGCCCAGCTGGTAGAACCCTGGAATTGCTAATCTGGAGCGCTTTCTGTCCTTTATCTAGTGTTTTTCACAGAGGAGAGTTTTGCTCTGTCTCTCCTAATCTGCCATTTCCCCGGAAGCCAATTTTTGTTTTCTCTTACTGCCAATCTGATGAAACCAAAATACTGCTTCTACGCACGAGGATCTGAGCATTTTGGACATTTAGCAACCAGTTAATTGAGTTCAAAGGAAGAGGACAGTTCTACTAATGAAGCTTAAGCTGTCAAAGAATATTTTTACCAAAGGAAATTATGTGTTTATGACTATATCCCATATTTATTCATGGATTTTTTGGGCACCTTTTTGCAGAAGATGTTGAACATGTAATTATAACTCTTAGAATAGATTTGAAACAGAGAAGTTTAAGAGGAGCTTAAAGAATTTAGTGGATCTGACATCTATTGCTAGCTCTTAAAATTGGGGAAGGGTGTCCCATCAACTGTTTGAGGTCACCAGCCAAGGACAATGACCACGAACCATTCTGTCCACCATACACTTCACGTGAGCTCTGAGAAGAGGCGCATCATAGTTTTGCAGTGGTGACAGCTCTCTAAACAACCAAATGAGATCAGCAATGGATTTTAATGTCACTTATGTTGGTAGAAGATGAAAGACACCATTTAATCTGTGACACTGGTTGCATGCCAGTGCATATTTGTTGCATGAGTAGTTTGAATCAAAATTTTCTGGGGATAATGTTTTTTCCTGGAACTGTTTATAATGTAGCTTAATTGGAAGTAATCCTTTGTTCCCCTTTTTAGTATTAAAGTAAGAGATATATCCTCAGAACAGTCTGCCAAGCAGAATGTACAGACACCTTTAGCAGTTAGAAGACTTCTCCACTTTATCTGTTCGTTTCCCACGCACATGGCTTAAGGTTATCAGCACCATGGAAATCAGAGCCATTCCTTTGCTATTGGAGGCTTATGATTCTTCTGGATTGGTATAATGACAATTATTGCTTTTATTAGTGTTATCATTTTATTGAGTGCCTTCTTTTGTAAGTAACCTTACAAGGAAGATGTTATTGTATCCCAGTTTTTAGATGAGGAAACTAAGCCTCAAAAAGGCTAAATAACTTGCTCAGTAATAGGAAAGGCAAGAAGTGGTTGGTGACCTAATGGAAGAGCACTAGTTTTAGGGGCAGATCTAGGTTTAACTTTTGCCTCTTAATCCAACTCAGCTATGATGTTGGGTCAGTTTCTTGATCTTTTTGAGGTTATGACAGAGTGTCTGGCATAAAACAGCTATAACTATAGTTAAAACAGTTGCTTCTCAGGAGAAAAAGCAAGAGGAAATAGAACCTTCCTCAAGCTTCCCTCCTTTATCTACTTCTTTTATAGAGAAGACTAGCCTGTGACAAATGGAAGGAACCTTAAATAACACCTATACCAGTTTCCTTATAAATTTCACAAGATCAGCCAACAATTCAATACCAAAGCTGGAATAATAATCCAGCTCATTAGTTCAGGTGAAATTTTTCTCATAAATATAATGCAATTTTTTTAAGGCTTAAGAGTTAGGATTGGAGCCTCTAATTGTATGGCCTTGGGCAAGTAAATTCATTAATTTGAGGCCTCAATTTCCTCATCTGTGAAATGGGGGTTAATGATAGTACTTACCTCAAGGGTTATAATGATAATTAAAAGAGATAATAATTATATAAAGCACTTAGCCCACTGCCTGGCATGTAGCAGTTCTCCAATAGGTATTATCTGCTATAATTTTTATTATTTCTTTAGAAGTTAATCAGAATTGGTCTTCTAGGTAGACATGCTGTCCCAAGTCAATTGTACAATCAAAGTATATCCTACAACTTATTTTTACATTTAATGTAGTGTTTCTTCTTTTTTTTCCTTTTTCACCGAAAAGCTTTTATATAGGCGGTGGGAGTTTTACAATCAGTGGTGTCTTAGACTTGGAGGAATAGTTTGTTCCTCCAGAGCTGGGGCAGAATATGGGTCCCTCCTTACTCCTAGGAACTCATTGCACTATGCCAGGTACTTCTCACACACCTGCCTGCAAATGTTCATATTGCAGGTAGGAATCTAAGATCCACCATTTTAAAAGGAAACCTCTTTTACTTATTATGAAAGGATTGAGGGAAGGGAGAATTGAGAATCTCAGGCTTTTTGCCCTTGGTATTAGCCTTATAAATGTTACTTACCTCCTGTCTTTACCATACATGAAAGAGGAAAGCCATGTAGGATTGTGTCTTCCATTCTGACTTCATTCATGAGACTCTCCAAACAATAACTGCCGTTTAGGATGGCTAATTATGCTGCTTAATTTTATTTAAGGCTTTTGCAAGAATATTTGGATGATCTACCCTTTATTATGTGATGGAATGATTAGAATAACTTTTATATTGCATTGTGGTTTTCTCTTAAGTGTGTTCCTGTTGTGCACAGATGAATTTGTAATGCAGAATGTCAGCGTAGTCTATATTTAATTGTACCTTCTGTTCTTGTTCATTAGAATGTAGTCCCCAAGAAATAACTAGATAGATATATTGGTTGTCTTTTCATAAGACAATTAAACGTAATGAAAGAAGGTTGCCGAAGCACCTGGCACAGTGCTGGGAGAGGTTACTAGGAATGGACACCTGCTGGTTCTTCCTCTAGTTCCTGGCAAACTTAGAGTGGTTTCCTGGTATTCAAGCAAAACAGTGTAATTGATTTATAGAGGGAAAAGTTGAAGAGAAGTTTATTTCTGCTTCCATTATCATTTTGCAACAGCACCACATGCTGTATTTTAAAACTGAACTTTTGTTTCCTTAACAATTATACTGTACCTATTTCTAAGAGTATTTAGTGAGGCTTACCTGTGAAAGTGCAGAGCAAATTAAGTATTTTAAATATAAAGCAAAACATAGGCCAAAATGGATCAGATGTAGGCAATATTGCCAGCACCTGATGTGAGCAGATCATAGCAAAAAGGGAATATTCAAATTGCATGGCTTTCCTTTTCTGACAAGAGAAAGTAGCATGCACAGTCATGGTTTTCTTTGGAACTAACCTTACCAGGAAATTATCACATAGGTCCCTTATTCTAAGTACATTGGGTAACTCCAACTATAGTTTTGTGAAAGAGCTTTTGTTTATCTGTTTTGAACAGCCCCCTTGGCGCTCCGCCAAATCCTTACTGAGGGTAGCCTCCCATCTGACCCCTGATTGTCTTGGGGGCATGGGCTGGGCAGTGGGCGGAGGAGCCTTTTGTGAATAGCACACACTCTTGAAGGCTTTGGCCTTTATTAGCAAACTTCAGCTTGATGCTGTTTATGTGAATTGTTTAATGGTTAATTGATGTAGCGAGCGTAAAGATACGGTTTCCTGCATGAGGCGGTTATGGGTGGTAACATGGGTTGTCCTAACATGACACCAATTTCCACAGTCAATTTGGTCAGTTCAGTGGAAAAAAAAAAATCAATCAATCTATCAGTA
This sequence comes from Choloepus didactylus, assembly GCF_015220235.1. NCBI lineage: Eukaryota > Metazoa > Chordata > Mammalia > Pilosa > Megalonychidae > Choloepus > Choloepus didactylus. The sequence goes on along the minus strand of NC_051310.1, from coordinate 110,967,942 downwards.
ACTGGGGATAGTTATTGAGGCAGCTGTGGTTTGTTGACTGAATTTTTCATGTGTGAACCAGTTTTCGCATTTTGTAGACATAGCCTTAGTTATTTTGGGAAATGACCTTAAATACAATAAGGTGACATTTAAAAATTATCTTTCTTTAAATATTTGTAATCACAATTAATGAGGCCTTCTAGGGCATATCAGCTTTGGGGGGAAATAACTATTTTACCATTAATTTTGTTCATGTAGGAAAGTAACCATGGTGACCACAAAGTACCCACTAAACTATGGAAAATTTGATGATAAACCAAGTTGTTTTGAGGCTTATTTTTTAAGTGATATTATATATAACAATCCATAAAAGTCACCCATTTTAAATGTACAATTCAAGGATTTTTAATAAATTCGTAAAATTGTACAACCCTTGCCATAATCCAGTTTTAGAACATTTCCTAAGAGTCTACATGCCCACTTATAATAAATCCTTGCCTCCAACCCCAGCCTCAGGTAACCACTAATCTGTTTTCTGACTCTATAGATTGGCATTTTCTGGACATTTTGTATGAATGTAATCATATGATTGTCTGATTTATTTTACTTCGTATAATGGTTTTGAGATTCATCCATGTTGTAGCATGGATCAACAGTTGATTCCTTGTCTATTGCTGAATAGTATTCCATTTTATGGACTTACCACATTTTGTCTATCCATGCATTATTAGATGGACATTTGTATTGTATCCAGTTTTGGGCTATTATGAATAATACTGCTCTTTGTATACAAGTGTTTATGTAGTCTTATGTTTTCATTTCTCTTGGGTAGATACCCAGCAGTGGAATTGCTGGGTTGTATGATAAGTTTATGTTTAATTTTTAAAGAAACTTTGAGTCTGGTTTTTATTCAGTTACAGGCTCCTGTAGAGAACCACCTATTCTCAGCACGACACGAGACCCTATTCACAAGTAAAAAAGCTTTGTGCATGCAATTGCTGTTTGTTTTACATAACTTTTCCATTCTTTCCACTCCCTGATATTTTTCTAATAATCTGTGCATTTCAAATTTTTGGATGGAACTGCATCATAGTCATCTATTATCTTCTTGGGCTTTCACTGCTGCAACTCAAGTATTCATTATGCCATCTCTGAAAAGCCCAGCTTACTGTGCAGTCTCACTGAAGGAGTGGGAAAATATTTTGACAAGAGGCACATATTGTTAAATCTTCTGTGATCCCAGATGAACAGTACTTGCTGTTATGGAAGAGCCTGCTTTCAGGTGGAGCTGGTAAAATGAACTTTAATCTCACTTAGCATTTGGGTCTAGTCCAGTATATTAAATGGTCCACATCTGACGTTGTAGGGTGGGAGTCATCGTTATTATCAATTTTCTGTAGCAGCACCTTACAGTGTATCTAGTGCATTCAAGTTAACAAAATGTTTTTCTCATTTATTTTATTCATTCAACAATTCATGGAACTCCAGCTCTGTGCCAGGCACTACTAAGCACATAATCCCACTTAATTCTCATAACTGTCATTGTAGGAAGATCAGGTATCAGCCCTGATCTTATATATGGGAGCAGAGGCTCAATGAGATCTCACTGACAATATGCTGGGGTTCATGCTAGGAGCTTGGATTAAGTCCGGAGGGTGTTTTCCATTTTCCATGACATCACACTGCTTCTCCTAAGAGGATCTGACCAACAGGAATCAATCCTGACTCCTTAAAAAGCGTATCTGTATAAAATGACAATTTTTTTGTCTAAAATGAAAGACAATAAGGAATGTCTGCTATTAAGACTAGGAGGCAAAAAAAAAGATTGAATTGCTTTGCACTGTACCCTTACTCTCACTTTCTCCAACATGATATTGACTTTTTGGCCAAGGTAGATTGAAACAAAAATTCAAATTAGGGAACGCTAATCATGATATTTCATACTTAGTGCAAAAGAGGTTAAAGTTAATTTGGTTTTATGCTAAAAGCTTATGTGTTGCATTAGAAGAAGTTTATTTCTCTTTAGTTGTGTGAAAAGGACCTATAATACTGGGCTTATACACACCTCATTTGTATTTTCTTTGAGAAAATGTCTCAGTTAAAATCAATGCCCTACTATTCATTTAAGCTCCCCTGCTTCAATAAAACTAATTGATAAACCCTAATAATTAATGGCCTGATTAAACCAAAGTGACTTGCATCTGCCCTGGTGATTGCCATTTATAATCAGTCACTTTAATGACTCATCTTTTCTGCGCTTTGCTTACAGAAGAAAAGCTATGGATATTTTTAAGTGAGCTGAATGAAAAGCTGTTGTTTGTTTTACATAACTTGAGATTGCATTAAAATAGGCATAGATATAACTACCTCCTTAAAAGTAATCTTTCTGCCTAATCTGTTGTGCTATTGTTTGTGGCTTGGCGTGAAGTTGAAAACAAACCAAAACAAACAAAGAAAAAATCAAATCTTTCCTGTGTTCCTGGAGCTATGTTTGAGAGTTGTAGAATTTGCATGTTTTAAATGAAAACTTGAAGTGTAAGGTTAGTGGCTATAAACTAGGGTTGTTGATGCCTCAGATATGAAGTGGAATATTTTATCCAAAATAAAGTGAAACTTAGTTCAAGGAAGCTGTCATGGCACCATTTAAATAGGTTTCCATTTGTTTCAAATTCTGCCACCTGAATTCAAATTTACCCTAACTAAATAAATCAAGTCCTAATGTTATTTACATCCCATCTACCACCAAACAGGATTTAAGATAGCTTACAATATAAGGTCAAAACAATTACACAAGCCAAAATAAAAAAAAACAATTTAAAAATAAAGAGATATTTCCACAAGGAATCACTGTGATGGGACTTGCCATTTACCAAAACAACTAGAAAACTGGACAAAATATATGAAGCAACTGTCTTCATATATTAGACAAGCAGTGTGGTATTGTGATCCCTGAGAAAAGGGAAACAAATGAGGTGAGCCCTGTAATCACCTAAGCTTTTAGCCTGGAGACAATTTCTGAGCTGCAGAATAAGGAGGGGAAACCCAAACAGAACCCAAAGGTCTCACTAAGCTGAAGAGACAGTTTGTAGTTTAAGGAAGCCAAAATTGGTAGATTTTATGAGTCAGAGGAAGGAACTTTGCCTCTAGTATAGGGGTCTCCTTGAATCTTCGGCCGAATATCAATCTTTGCCTTGATGGGTTGAAATCTCACAAAGCTAGACAACAAACTACCTTCTGAGAAAGAAATTTCTGGGGAACTGTAAGCCAAATAATTCCCAAAGCTCACACTGTTTTGGAATCTTTTAATTCCCACCAGCCAGGGTGGGGAGACCTCAGTAAATATATTGGAGTATTCAGGAAAGACTTCAGAAGGGTCTTGCTTTAGTAGTTGAGTTAAACTCATCCTGCAGTAAGGGCTAGACTATCCATTTAAAAGGAAAAAAAAAAAAAAACAAAAAAAACACAGCTTTAAAATAATCCTCAGAAGAATCAAGGTATCTGCAAATAACTACCTGCCGTTTTCACAGTAAGCGGGGCTTTTCAGAGATGGCATAATGAATACTTGAGTTGCAGCAGTGAAAGCCCAAGAAGATAACAGATGACTATGAAGCAGTTCCATCCAAAAAAATTCTGCCTCAATACTACAACATCAGGTCCCCTCAGAATTTTCTGTCAACTACCTTCCCCTGGATTTCAGACTCAATGCTACAGTATCACTCTTACTGGAATTTCCAGCCTGCCAAACCTGCCCTACAGATCTCAGACTTACCAGCTCCTGCAATCACAAGCCAATTCCTTAAAATAATTGTCGTGTGTGTGTGTGCGTGTGTGTGTGTTACACATGAACATATCATGTATCTTGTTGATTGTTTCCCTGGAGAACCCTAACCAATACACTGGCATCCAAATAAAAATTAGTAGATGAACAAAGTTTTTTTTCTAATTATGGATGAAAGACCATAAGCAGGGGAGAAATTAGTCAATAGAAGGAACCCCTCTTTCCCCAGAATAATGGACTTAGCTTTAAAACACTATTTGAAGTGTTATAAATATGCTTAAGGACTTAAAGGAAAATACGAGTATAAGGAAGAGAGAGGTGGAAGATATAAAAAGAACCAAATGGAACACCTAGAGATGGAAAATAAAATATCTGAAATAAAAATTTCGTTGGATGGGATTAACAGTGGATTAGACACTATGGAAGAAACGATTGATGATCTTCAAGTTAAATATATGAAAGTTAATCCTAAGTAAACTACAAAGAGAAAAGAGACTTAAAAAAATGACGATAGCCTCCATGAACTTTGAGTTAATATCAAGAAGTCTAGCATATATTTATATCTGGAGTCCTGGAAGGAAAGGAAAAAGAAAAAGAAACAAAAATAATTTGAAGAAATAATGGCCTAAAGCTGTCTGATTTGATGAAACCAATAAACTTACAGATCTAAGAATCTTAGCAAACCCTAACCAGGATAAATGCAAAATCACACCAAAGCATCTCACAATCAAATTTCTGAAAACCAGTGATGAAAAGGAAATATTTATAATATTCAGGAAAAAAAAACACAAGAGGAACAAAGATAAGAAGACATCAGGCTACATGCCAGAAGCTATGCAAGCCAACAGATAATGGAAAGATATCTTTAAAATGCTAGAAGGAAAAACTGTCAACTCAGAATTCTATTCCCAGTAAATGTATCTTTCAAAAAGAACAAAAAAATGAAGACTTTTTCAGACAAACAAAGCTGAGAAGATTCCTTGCCAGTAAACCATCACTACAAAAAAAGTTAAAGGAAATTATTTAAGCAGAAGGAGAATAGACGGTTGACTCTCCATGAAGGAATGAAGACTTCCAGAAATAGTAAGTATCTGAATAAATATAAAAGACTTTGTTTTCACTGTTAAATTGCTTTAGAAGGTAATTACTTAAGGCACAAATAATGACAGTGTATTGTGGGATTTGTAACATGTAGAGGTAAAATGTATGACAAGAGCACAAAAGATAGGAGGAAGAAAACTGAAATATACTGTTAAAAGTTTTTTACATTATAAATGGAATGCCCTAATATTATTTAAAGGTAGACTGTGATAAGTTAAAGAATCATTTTGAAAATCCTATAACAGCCATTAAAGAAATAAATAAATAAAACAAAGAGGTATAACTTCAAACAAGGGTGGGAAAATTTTGGCCCATGGGCCAAATTTGGCCTACCAACTATTTTTGTAAACAAAATTGTATTGGCCACAGCCATGTCCATGCATTTACATATTGTCTATGGCTGCTTTTGCACTGTAGAGGCAGAGTTGAATAGTTGTAACAAAGACCATATGGCCCTCCAAACCTAAAATATTTGCTGTATGGCCCTTTACAGAAACGGTTTGCCAAAACCTGGCATAGAAGCTAATAGTAGAGGTAACATGGAATTCTAAAAATAGCTCAGCTTATCCAAAAGAAGGCAGGAAAAGAAGGAAAAAAGAACAGAGTACAGACGGGACAAACAGCAAGATGGAAATTTGAACCCAGCCTTATCAATAGTTATGTTAATTATAAATGGTCTAAACACTCCAATTACATGGCAGATGTTATCAGACTGGTTAAAGAAAGCAAGACCCAACTGTATACTGTCTGAAAGAGGCCCACTTTAAATATAATAACAGAGATATACCATCCAAACACTAATCATCAGACTGTTCAAAGCAAAAATTATAACAGCGTATTGTGGGGTTTATAATGTGTGTAGAAAAGGTTAATCTAACCTATAATAACAGAAACCAATCATTGGTTACCAGAGGCCAGGTGTGAAGCTGCAGTTGGCTGTAAAGGAGCACGAGGAAAGTTTAGTGTGACTGAAATGGTCCATATCCTGATTGTGGCAGTGATTACAATGGTGTATACATTTGTTAAACTAATCAAACTGTACATTAAAAGTGGCTGCAATAAAATTTATAATAAAAAGTAAAATTGATTTTAAAAAGGAAAGGGAAACAAGAAAATAAACTTCTCTTGAGATTGTCTGAACTTCCTAGTAGTTAAGTTAGTGGGTTTTTTCAGTTTATCTCAATCTTGTCCTGTAGACCAGGCTATATTAGATTAACTTGCCAAACTTAAAAACTGTCCCAAAGATTCTGATTCAGTAGCTTTGGGGTGAAACTCAGGAAGTTTTATTTTTTAAAATGCACAGCTAGGCTTGGGAACTATTTAACTGCCAGCACTTATTGTCTTTATAATAAGAAGCATGCCAGTTACTCAGGAGGAAAAATCCCATTTACAGCATACATAAGAAACATTGTTATCCTGAAATGTCATGTGCAGTCTTTTGGAATAAGAATATATCAACAGCTCCCTGGTCTGCATGCTTCTGGAAGGCAGAGATGAGAGGTCTACTTATGTTTTTCACTGTAGCACCTGACACCAAGTCTGGCACATGAGAAAGAGTCAAAAATATTTGTTGAATGAATATTTTTGAATGACTATAGATTCTTGTCAGAATGACGAATGTCATTCTGAACTGTATTCATTAATAGTGAAATGTATGCATTCTGAAGAGTGTTCCATGAATTAAAAAAAAAAGATGCAGCTCCTTCTCAGGCAGAATTTGTGATTTTTTGCAGGTGAGTATGTTTTCCCATCTTTTAGTAGAGACAACATTCATTTACCATTTGTTCAACAAATACTTATTGAGTGTCTCTTGTATGTACCAGGCACCATTCTAGTGCTTGGAATATAGTCGTGAACAAATCAGATCAAGTCTCTGCATTCATGGACCTTCTCATTTTGAGGGGAGGACCAAGAGTTGACAGATTTACACATTCAGATACAGTGTATCAATGGTTAAGGAGAACATTGAATCAGGGTAAGAGGGAAAAGGAGTGTCTGGGTGGGAAGGTATTTCCATTTCATACTGGGTGATTGAGGAAGGCTTCTCTTACAAACTTAACATATGAGCAGAAACCTAAAAGAAGTGAAGGAGTAAGCGTGTATATATATCTATATATATCTATATCTATAGATATAGATATATATAGATAAATATATATAGATATATATAAGCAGAGTGTTCCAGAGATATGGAACCACAAAGTGGGAACATGCCTGGCAGGGAGGCTAGTGGGATAGCAGAGTGGGCAGGGAGAGGAGTGGTGAAGATGAGAGCCCATAGGTAATGGGGGCCAGTTCATAAAGGGCCTTGGAGACCATTATGAGGACTTTGATTTTTGTATTAAGTTGGAAAGCCCTTGAAGGTTTCAGGCAGAGAAGTGATATGGTGTGATTTAGGTTTTAAAAGAATCACGTTAGCTGCTGTGTTGAACATAAGCTATAGTAGAGCAAAGATGAAAATAGGGAGACAAGTTGAGTAGCCTTGGTAAGGAGCAAGTACATATGGCCTGGTAAAAATGCTTCCTCATAAATGTTAAATTGGTTTTACAATTCTTCTTACTGGACTTGGGAAATTATTTTCTAGAATAGAAATGAAGTAGAATGAAGTAGATGCAGAAATCACTCTTCGCTTTGTTTAAAGGGGTCTGTTATGTCTGAATTATGTCTCAAGATAATATTAGGAGGCATTTATATTAGCCAATACAGTATATTGCTTAAAAAGCCATCAATTGGTGAGCAAGGTACTCTGCTTGGATGTATACATTCAAAGATATGTGGAGCATATTCCTATACTGATGAACTTATTACTTGGGATGATGATACCTATAATAGTAAACATGATAAGCAACTACTAGTATAAATTGCCATATGCTTGGTTCCAAACAAATGGTATAGAGAGCAAATGTTGTAGCAGTTCAAAGGAAGCAGTGACTTTCATAGCCTTGCATAGTTAGGGCAGCAGGGAGGTGGAGTACCTGAGTTGAAGGATGGGTAGGATTCAAGTAGTCAGAAAATATCCAAGAATGGGACATGAAGGGAGAGAAAACATGTCACATGAACAAAGGCCTAACAATGGATTTTTTTTTTTTTTTTTTTTTTTTTTGAGGCACGATTAAAACAGTCTAGTTGAAATGCAAAAGTTGGTTTGTGGATGACAGGAAGTCCACTACTTTCATAACAAAGTACTCCTGAAAACTAAGCTGAGAAGTGAATGTGCAAAATTCTGCTGTGAATAGTAGGCTTACATTGAAGTTAAAAAAAGATGCTATTGTTGGAGAACTGAAAAATACGGTAAAATCCTTACTTACACCTTGCCTTTTAGAATATAGTCTGACAGTTTTGTTGTTTTATTCTTCCTCTGCTGAGCCACTTAAGTCAAATGTGTGTCTGATTGAAGCTAAAGATTTTCTACTTTCAGCACACCTTGTGATTTCTAGAGAACAGCCCCATCTTCCAGGAGCTCAAAGTATTTGTTCATTAGCTGTCTCCATTTGATGTGGTGGCTTAAGGGTGGTTTAAGGGCACCGATATTTAAAAGAGCAGATTTTCCAGAGGAAAAATATTCAAAACTTGAGAATTAAATTTGGAAAAATAAAACAAGGCCAAGCTATGTAGAGTCTAACATTTCTTTCAGTTCAGCAAACAGTTATTTAGTGTTAGCTGTGGCCTGTCTTTGATATATTGTGCTGAATGTCCCTGTTATAAGAAGGGAATATTTTAACTTCCTCCTTAATGAGGTAGTGAAAGTGGTATGTTTAAGGTTTTAAAATGATGATGATAAGAATTATATTGAAATTGGGGAAAACTGGAGTTAGAGAGACCGGTTGGTGAGAGAACTTAAACCTGCCTACACCTACCAACTTTTATACAGAGACACCCCCACCCCCACCCCACCCAAAGGACAGGAATAGTGAATGTTAACTGAAATGCTCACTACAGAGACACGTTCTCCAGCTAACCCCACATCAGTGAAAGAAAATCATCAACATAAAATAATGCTATATTCTTGTGGTTTTCATTCATTTATTCATCCATCCATTCAACAGATATCTGTTTAACGCTTAACGTATACCAGACACCCTTGTAGGGGCTGTGAATATCAATAGAAGAGTCAATAAAAGAGACAAAGTCCCCGCCTTCACAGAGTTTACATTCTATTGTGAGTCAACTAGGCAACATGAATGTATGTGCCCAGCACTTGCCAAGCTCACTGACTGACATATAGTAAGTAGGGATCAGTAATTGTTGATTACTGAGTGTGAACTTGAAAATTGAGTACCTAATCTCAGCAAGATACTTTGTTGGGTACCCTTTTGCAGGGTGGAGAGTTGGGGGGAAATTTACTCTTAAAAAAATTTCTTTTAACTGTCATATGAACGATTATGAATCACTTGTTCAGTTTGGGAGTAAAGTTATATGGTGTATTAAATATAACCAGTTGTCTGTTCTAAACCACTTTTGCCACTGAAGACAAAGTGTGGAAGCAGGTGCTGCTCTGCACCATTAAAAGTAGTGTACTCTTGTCCCATTTGGATGGTTTGTACGGGCTCCCTGAATTCCTGAAAAGGCTCATTGTTGTCACTGATGATGCTTCACAGAAACCCTTTGTGTCATTATTTAGCAACTGACTGCTTTGGGGAAGGCTATGTCAATTCTTTTCTTAATGATAACTGCAGTCAAAAATGATGTAAGAGAAGAGAAGGATAAATGAAACAGAAAGACTGATAAGTACATGCATACACACACATACACCTCACATCTTTTGGCTGAATTTCTGAGTGATTAACATTTGTCATGTAAAATATGGGAAATAGCAATACTGCATTCATTTTTTCATTGTTCCTTTCAGATAATAACCACTTACCAGAAGTATACAAATATTTTTAACCTTGTTGTCTTCCCTTTGGCCTTACTGCTTCTTGGAGGGGGAGCTTGACACTGAGAGTAAAGCTTTTTCTGCAAGTTATTTGCCAGAAGATTACATTTTCTTATCTTCCTACTTTTCCTGAAATACTGGGAATAGGATGATCGGTGTATTTACTGTTGTTGAAGCTAAGATTTGATTTGACTTTCACTTGAGACAACCCTTGCTTTTGTAGAAGTCAAATATGGTTGGAAGTGTAGGAATTAGGTTCTTACATTTTGCCTCCAGAGAAAATGCTTTGCATTAAATTTGTGATTAGAATTTCAGGCTGAGCAGATGATGTCATTTCTGCAATATGGTATAACGTGTGTGTGCTTTTTTTTTTACAAGCACTGTAGATATGGAATTAGTTACATGGACTTTCTTCTGATTTCTTTTTAGATGTGAAGCCCTCCAACATGCTAGTAAACACAAGAGGACAGGTCAAGCTCTGTGATTTTGGAGTTAGCACTCAGGTAGGTCTCTTTCCTCTCAATCTGTTCTCCTCTCTGCAAATCCACTTTTTATCTTCCGTCTACTGTCTGGATTAAAAAATTGCCTAGCTGCCAGACAAACAGAACTTCTGCATCTTCTGCTTGGCTGGGAGTGTGTTATTCATTTTTAATCTCTGAGCGAGTTTCCTTCATCAGAATATGATTGTTCATTGTTTAATGACAGTAAAAACTGCTGATATTGTAATTACTACTTACGAATGGCAAACTTCATTGATATGCAGCTTTGATATGAAAGCGTTTTGGCCAGACAAAAGGGAGGGCAAAGTGGGAGCTGTGCCTGGGGAGCCCAACTGGCCCACAATAAAAATTAATATTGGGAGCAACAATGGTGGAGGGCCATTACAATGTGCAGCACAAATTTTAATTAATTTCCATTTTGGGCCTCCCCTGAGAACCCCAGTGATAGTGACCCATGAGCGTGCTGTGATGTTGATTTGAATTGCAGCCACCTTTACTCTCAGCCAAACACGAAGACCAAAACGAAGGTCATCGTTGTATTATGAGTTGTCAAAGTCTGTTATCCCTCCAGCGTATTTAGTGTTCATTTCATTCTAGCAATGCATGGGGCTTCATTCACTCTTGAGCCTTCTGACTAAAAAATGAATGTGCTCAAATTCTACTTCAAATTGACTTTTTATATCAGGCGGGTTTGGGGTACTAAAGCAATAAGCATCCTGCTTAAGTGAATTGTTTAAGGTTATCTGCTATAAACTGTAATGCTGTGCTTGTTTAAACTGGAAATCACATTTAAAAGAAAAGAGAGATTTAATCATTTTTAATGCCTTTGTAGATAAATTTGTTCCCTTTTACATAATTTTTAGTTGATTTATAGGAATGATGATTGTAGGTTAAATGAGGAATAATTGCCCATTTTATTTCCACATTATCTTTATATTGTTCTAACAGACTGCTTTGTCTCATAGCTGGTGAATTCTATAGCCAAGACGTATGTTGGAACAAATGCTTATATGGCGGTAAGTAAACTTATGCAAAAATAACATTTAAACTAACATCTTTATCTTTATGTACTTGGTAATGTATAATTCCTGAATTAATTCTACCACTTTAGCCTAACATCATAAATTACAAAGTCAATCCGATTTTTAAATCTTTCTAAAAGACATTAGGGTTTATACAGGAGCTACCAACTTATCTGACTTTGTTAACTTTAACTGGGTTGTTTCAAGTGTGAAATTGCTGAATTTTGAAGTTTAATCCTACAGGAAAATTGCACTTTATAGCATATTATCTATATATTGTATATATATCTATATAACATTGCCACACTGCTTATTTAATTAAACCTCAAGTATACCAAAATGTCAGTCAATAAGATGGGTTGTTTTTTCCAGAAATTCAAAAATGCTTTGTCACCAGATCAAAATTAAATTATTGATGTAACCAAATCTTACTTATGGATCTCTGAATGTAAGGGCTAGCACGCAATTTTCTTTAGAACTTGGTCCTTTATATTTTGTTTAGTTGTTGGACCCATGCCTATTATAACATACTTAGTTGCACTGTAATAAATTCACCAAGAATAAAAAGTGGAAGCATAGAACTGTTTCAATGATGGACGTGGATTTGGCTTTCACCTCCTTTTCTTTTTTTCTACATTTTGAGTAAGGGAAATTATTTGTGTCCATAAAAATGCTTTTTTTTTTTGTTCCCAGTATCACCTGAAGACTGGGAGGAGGGCTGTGGGAGGCAAGCAGGAAGCTTATGTAATACCATTTTGGAGCAAAGTTTTGTTTTCTTTTAACATCTTAAGGTTAAATTTTTTAATGAGAGCTCTAGTTTTATTTAGGTAGTCCTTTTCACTTCTAATATTTGTATCTAATATCTAACATATCTAATATATAAATATTAGAAGTGAAAAGGACTACCTAAATAAAGCTAGAGCCCTGATTTTAAAATGAGGGCTCACTTATTTGTTTATATATCATGGAGTTAAGGATGTTAGTATGGATAAAACCCTGAATCTTATTCACTGTGTTCTTTGTTCTGTAATATCTTGATGAAAAGTGTTAACATGGATAGAACTCTGGATCTTATTCTCAGAAAAATACAAAGTATTTTGTTTTCATTCAGATATCAGAATAGTTCATTGTTTTTTAAAGAAAATTCATTTTTTCCCCTTTTTCTAGGTAAGTTGGAAAAAATTGAATTTATTTGTCTTTATAAAACATCACCTTTCTGACTCTATCCAGGTTAGATGAGATAGGTGAGCTACCTTTATAGATAACAAAACCCTGCTGAATGCTCTTGTTTCAGTCTTTGAAAGAATACAGAGCACTATGAATTTAAAAAAAAAAAAAACAGAGCTATAAATGAAACAACTTCTCAGCTACCCATCATGTTCTGATAATTAAATTGCATTGTTTGAATGTACAAATCCAGATTACAGTTGTCTTCCCCAGGTGTACATTAAGGAAATTACTTTTTTTCCTTTTTTTAATGGATGAATGTGATGCATCCATACGTTAATTGAAAATGTAAGGATTAAAATTATGAAACCTTAGCTCAGATTGGAAAAGCTGAAATTGCTGTGCTCCTTGGGTGAATGAATTCTAGTCATCAGCTTTATAGTTCAAGGTGTAAAATGTATACAACTTGATAGTGAGAGCTAGAGCTTCTGTTTCAATTCAACAGGCTCTCCGCCAACTGCTTGCCTATATGGTGTGAGATCAAAGATTGGGGGAAAAGAGAATTTGGCAATAACATTTATTATTATGTAATATGTATTAGTCCCTATCTTCCATCAGCTTACAGTCTTGTGATGCAGAAGGGCTGGGCTTGCTTTTTTTGTTGTTTTTTCTTTAAACTATGATTGGTACACACATTTTAGCTGGTCTGTTTTGTAACTTCTAGTTCTACATGAGGAAACTGAGGCACAGAGAAGTTGAGTGACTTACCCAGTTTCACATGGCTAATAAGTACCAGCATCAGGATTCAAATCTAAGTATCAACCTCCAGAGCCTAAGCTCTTAACTTCTGTGCGTCTTATTACATCCCATTATTTATGTGTCTCTCTCAATCTAGCTTCTATGCTTCTCGGGCAGGATTTATTATGCTCATTCTCTATATCCAGTCCTTCATACAGTGCTAAATGAATGAATTGGTTCATGAAGTCTGCATTCCAAAAGTGACTTACTCACTATTTATAAGCAGAGCATTTAAGTTTTTGTATTAAGTATTTTACTTGTATTATAGTGCATAAGAAGACCCCAAATTACTCAAATACAACGAGCCAGGCCACTCAAGTATTGGGAAGAAAATAAATCAGAAAGAAATAGGCCTACGTATATGAGCAATCTCACTTCATTCTCCTATATCCTGAATTGTAAGGTACTAGAAAAATGATAATTAGGAAAAAGTCAGTGAGGCTCCTGAAGATTCTAAATTATTTTAAAAAAATAGGAACACATTTAAAAAAAAAAACTAGGATCACATTTAGCAATAGCACTTGTAGGAAACTTGAGAAGTCATCTGGTCCAGCCTCCTTATTGACAAATGAGGAGATTGAGGCCTGGACAATGAAATGGCTTGTTCAAGGACACACTACTTTTTAAGGGCAGATAATTAGGTTCAACAGCAAAATCCAAAGCAAAAATATTTTTCAACACCTTTTTAACAAATTTCTTCTAGAAGGCTGACAAAAAGGGGTCCAGAAGGCTTTGGGGCTTATATTTAAACTCCTTTCTCAGAAATTCTAATTAATTAAAATTTTACTCTATTTAAGGTAGAAACTTTAACCCACTATTCAGTCATTGTGGTTTGTTAGAATTTTTAAAAACTCAAATCTAACTTGGATATCACTTTATGAATAACAAGCTTTGGATTAAAAGCCAATCTTACATACGGCAAATGGCCACAGTATAATAAACCCAAGTCAACAGTAGTCCTAAAAACCCTAAAGAATACCCAGATCCCTGTCTGAGACTCTATAAAAATTTCACTCACTAAGTTTATTCTTCAGAAACTTAAATCCTCCAGAGAGCTCCTATGCCAGCTAAGTACCAAAACCCAGGGGCAATAGCCTCTTCAAGAACATCAACCAGATGCATCCCCCTTTCCCATAATGTCAACACCCCTTTTCAACATGAACAAGTTAGGGTGGTCACTGCCTAGACATCCCTGAAAATCAGGGAAGTGATTAAACTAGAGGACAGGGTAGTAACAGACATGATGGAGTTTAACAAAGGATAGTGAACACTGAATCTCTATATAACAATTTTCTTTTTCTTGGTTGCTAGCATATTAGAATAGCTATAAGGAAAGACCTGAAATGGTGGAACTGTAACCCAAAGGATCCTTTGAAATTTGCTCTGTAGCTATTTGTTAAATTGTAACTTGAAAGTTATCACTTTCAAGTGATAACTTTGTATATATATTATATTTCACAATAAGGAGATAACTGAAACTATGGTACTGTAACTCATAACATTTTGGAAATTCCCTATATAATTACTTCTTAAATTGTACTTTGAAAGTTATTACCTTTTTGCATATGTGTTATTTTTCACAATAAGGAAATAACTGAAACTGGAACTGTAACCCATAACATTCTCTGATTTGCTCTCTAACTACTTGTTAAATTGCACTTGGAAAGTTAACACTTCTATGTATATAAATTATATTCCACAATAAAAAATAAGATTAAAAAAACAATAATTTAAAAACAAAAACAAAAACATGGTAAGTGTTTCGGTTTGCTAATGCTGCTGGAATGCAATATATCCAAAAAAAAAAAAAAAAAGAGCCCATTTAAAAAATACCTGTCACTTGCTGTTTAGGATCAGAAAGTCAGTCTAAATGATCATTTTTATCACTTGAATTTTTTTTTCCATCCAAATTATTCCTATCCTTGGAAATCGTCTTTACCCTGAGTAACAGCCATGTGGGTTGCATGATCCAACTCAACTGACCATGCTCATACAGTGTTGGTGATGGAAGTGGTGATGATTAGAAGGAGGCTAATATTTACTGAGCATTCCCATGTGCCACATGCTGGACCAAGCACGTTACATGGATTCATTTGATCTTCACACAGCCCTGTGAGGTATAGGTAATTTATTATTATTAATCATCTCATTTTACACATTAGGAGACCAAAAATGAATTAACTATAACTAGACCAGGATCTTAGAATTGACAAACAGTGAGAGTCAAGACTTAGTTTGGAGGCCAGCTTTTAATTTCTAGTAGTAGCAGGTAAGCTCATTTAGATTAACTCTTCTGCTGAAAAAATGCCATTTAAAATATTGTTTAAACTATTTCAAATGAACCAGAGAGTTAAAAAGTCAAAGAGGAACTCCAGGACAATTTTTGGTTTTAATCCCACAACAGAGGAAAGCAGAACATCCAAGTACCAAAGCTACTCATCTTTGACGGCATTTGCCTATACCATCCTCAGGATAGACGGGTGGAAGTCAAGCTCCAGAGCCCACCTAAGGCAGAGGTGCTCAAAGGAGACACCTTATCATACTGGGACCTTAAAGGGTTCACTATCAGTGTAAGGACAAACCAGATCTAAAGCTGCTACTTCTCCCCCGATCTCAGGGAACTGAAGGCAAGGCTTTTCAGAACTAAGCAGAGAAGCAGAAGGAAAAAGGAAAAGGTTGAGGCCATAGACTGGCTTTGGAAGATTTGCATCCTGGTTATGTGTACATGGCCTGAGTTGACAAGGAACTTCTTGCAGAGAACGTTTTTTCAAGTGGTCCTGGCTATTACCACCCCCAGATGCCTGTCAGAAACAAACACAAAACCTCTCTTGAGGTTAATCCTCAGAGAACCTCTCCCAAAATTTATTCAAGAGCAAAAACTAGCAAACAGTCAAAGAAAACCAGTGCACAAGGAAACAAAGCAACATGAAGGAGAACCAGCAGGAACAACAAGCTTCAGAACCAAATGCACATACAATTAAGATCCCAGATTTTTAAATAACTGTGCTTGTCATATTTAAAGAAATATGTCACAAACTCAAAAATATCTTAAATTATAAAAGTCACATAGATTTGAAAAAAGTCCCAAAAAAACTTCTAGAAATGAAAAATGTATCAACTGAAATTAAAAATTCATTGTATTCAGCAGCAAGTTGGACAAAACAGAAGAAAAAATAAGTGAACTGGAAGATAGCTCTGAACAAGGGACAGTCTGACTCCTTAGCCCTTGTTTAACCAGTAAGCTCTACTACCCACACAGGGATCTTTCTGACTTTAAAACAGTGTGATATACTTTGATTACATGCCAGCCTAAAAAGTTTTTGTGCATACTTTATAAGTTTTCTGAATACTCTCTCACCAGAAACTCCTTTTTTTCAGAAGTGATGAAGAGTGTACATTGGTATCTTCCTGCTTTTGACACATAAACCCTGGGGTATTGTGTTGTAAACACAGACAATTCCTGAGTCACAGTGGTCAGTCCTTATCTCTGTCCTTGGATAGCTGGAAAGAGTGTGAATGCCAGCTCAGAGCCACTGCTCTTTAAGAGCCTCTGTAAATTCTGCCTTTTAGATCATCACTACTCCTCACTGTTCCTATTGAGAACAGACCAATCCCCTCTCAACACACACTCTCTCTCTCTCTCTCTTTCTCTCTCTCTCTCTCTCTCTCTCTCTTTCTCTCTCTTAAACCTCAGTATAGAGGTGCTTCAGATGAGAGTCATGTTTTTCCTATTATTAAGCCTTTTCACACTAGTGGTAGCTGTCATGTCAGAAAGCAACCCCAGCTTTAGCTTTTTAACTGCAAAATGTCCATCACAGACCTTCTGTTATTGGTATGGTACCTCATGATTGGTTTTGCTTTGTTTCATTTTGTTTTAAAGAGGAGAGGATAGGGCAGTCCACTTGGCCTTCAAGTGTGAGCACAGCTTTGTATTGTGCAGCCTCGGGTCATCAGGGCCTGGCTCCATAAATGCAGAGTGTATTAGGGCTTATCTTATGCCTTAAGTCAGTTTTAGGGGCCTGGGTGCATTTCCCAGTCTCTGTCTACCTTATGAGTTCTCCAGGATAGACCCCTGGAACTTGTTACCTACTTTTTGCTGAGCAATCTACTTCAAGCACTGTCACAACAGTAATCTCATTTTGTTAGCTTATTGTAAGACTAATTTCTGCAATGAGAAATTGTCACAGTCTTATCCTCAAGGAGTTCTCTTATGTGAACATTATCACTTTTCCTGTGTTTTCTTTTTTAAATTAATTTTTCTATGCTTTATTTTCAGTTTGCAGTTTGTGTTTGCTTTCAATGTTCAATAGGCAAATATAATGAATGTATTTAATGCCATTATTGGTCATTGGGAAATTTTTTTTTTTTTTTGTTTTTTTTTTTATATTTCTAACCTTTACTCTGTTGTTGCTGAAGACATGAATTGAATGTTGAACAGTCATACCACGCTGTCACTTTCTAAATGTATTACATATCCTTTTTTTTTTAATCAACATTTTATTGAGATATATTCACATACCACGCAGTCATACAAAACAAATTGTACTTTCGATTGTTTACAGTACCATTACATAGTTGTACATTCATCACCTAAATCAATCCCTGACACCTTCATTAGCACACACACAAAAATAACAAGAATAATAATTAGAGTGAAAAAGAGCAATTGAAGTAAAAAAGAACACTGGGTACCTTTGTCTGTTTGTTTGCTTCCCCTACTTTTCTACACATCCATCCATAAACTAGACAAAGTGGAGTTTGGTCCTTATGGCATTCCCAATCCCACTGTCACCCCTCATAAGCTACATTTTTATACAACTGTCTTCGAGATTCATGGGTTCTGGGTTGTAGTTTAATAGTTTCAGGTATCCACCACCAGCTACCCCAATTCTTTAGAACCTAAAAAAGGTTGTCTAAAGTGTGCGTAAGAGTGCCCACCAGAGTGATCTCTCGGCTCGTTTTGGAATCTCACTGCCACTGAAGCTTATTTCATTTCCTTTCACATCCCCCTTTTGGTCAAGAAGATGTTCTCCATCCCACGATGCCGGGTCTACATTCCTCCCCGGGAGTCATATTCCACGTTGCCAGGGAGATTCACTTCCCTGGGTGTCTGATCCCACGTAGGGGGGAGGGCAGTGATTTCACCTTTCAAGTTGGCTTAGCCAGAGAGAGAGGGCCACATCTGAGCAACAAAGAGGCATTCAGGAGGAGACTCTTAGGCACAAATACAGGGAGGCCTAGCCTCTCCTTTGCAGCAACCGTCTTCCCAAGGGTAAAACTTATGGTAGAGGGCTCAACCCATCAAACCACCAGTCCCCTATGTCTGTGGTCATGTTAGCAACCTTGGAGGTGGGGTAGGCAAATACCCCTGCATTCTCCACAGGCTCCTCAAGGGGGCACTACATCTTTTTTTTTTTTTTTCCTTGTTTGTCTTTTTTCTTTTTTCTTTTTTTTTTTTAACTTTCCCTTCTTTTTTAAATCAACTGTATGAAAAAAAAAAGTTAAAAAGAAAACAAACATACAATAAAAGAACATTTCAAAGAGACCATAACAAGGGAGTAAGAAAAAGACAACTAACCTAAGATAACTGCTTGACTTCCAACATGTTCCTACTTTACCCCAAGAAAGTTACATAATATAGCAACATTTCAGTGAACTTGTTCCTACTACATCCATCAGAAATTAACAGACCATAGTCATTTCTGGGCATCCCCAGAACGTTAAATGGCTTATCTGTTCTTCTTGGATTATTGTTCCCCCTTCCTTAATTGCTCTCTACTGCTAGTTCCCCTACATTCTACATTATAAACCATTTGTTTTACATTTCTCAAAGTTCACATTAGTGGTAGCATATAATATTTCTCTTTTTGTGCCTGGCTTATTTCGCTCAGCATTATGTATTCAAGGTTCATCCATGTTGTCATATGTTTCACCAGATCGTTCCTTCTTACTGCCGCGTAGTATTCCATCGTGTGTATATACCACATTTTATTTATCCACTCATCTGTTGAAGGACATTTGGGTTGTTTCCACCTCTTGGCAATTGTGAATAATGCTGCTATGAACATTGGCGTGCAGATATCTGTTCGTGTCACTGCTTTCCGATCTTCCGGGTATATACCGAGAAGTGCAATCGCTGGATCGAATGGTAGCTGTATATCTAGTTTTCTAAGGAACTGCCAGACTGACTTCCAGAGTGGCTGAACCATTATACAGTCCCACCAACAATGAATAAGAGTTCCAATTTCTCCACATCCCCTCCAGCATTTGTAGTTTCCTGTTTGTTTAATGGCAGCCATTCTAACCGGTGTTAGATGGTATCTCATTGTGGTCTTAATTTGCATCTCTCTAATAGCTAGTGAAGCTGAACATTTTTTCATGTGTTTCTTGGCCATTTGTATTTCCTCTTCAGAGAACTGTCTTTTCATATCTTTTGCCCATTTTATAATTGGGCTGTCTGTACTATTGTCATTGAGTTGTAGGATTTCTTTGTATATGCAAGATATCAGTCTTTTGTCAGATACATGGTTTCCAAAAATTTTTTCCCATTGAGTTGGCTGCCTCTTTACCTTTTTGAGAAATTCCTTTGAGGTGCAGAAACTTCTAAGCTTGAGGAGTTCCCATTTATCTATTTTCTCTTTTGTTGCTTGTGCTTTGGGTGTAAAGTCTAGGAAGTGGCCTCCTAATACAAGGTCTTGAAGATGTTTTCCTACATTATCTTCTAGGAGTTTTATGGTACTTTCTTTTATGTTGAGATCTTTGGTCCATTTTGAGTTAATTTTTGTGTAGGGGGTGAGGTAGGGGTCCTCTTTCATTCTTTTGGATATGGATATCCAACTCTCCCAGCCCCATTTGTTGAAAAGACCGTTATGGCTCAGTTCGGTGACTTTGGAGGCCTTATCAAAGATCAGTCGGCCATAGATCTGAGGGTCTATCTCTGAATTCTCAATTCGATTCCATTGATCTATATGTCTATCTTTGTGCCAGTACCATGCTGTTTTGGCAACTGTGGCTTTATAATAAGCTTCAAAGTCAGGGAGTGTAAGTCCTCCCACTTCGTTTTTCTTTTTTAGAGTGTCTTTAGCAATTCGAGGCATCTTCCCTTTCCAAATAAATTTGATAACTAGCTTTTCCAAGTCTGCAAAGTAGGTTGTTGGAATTTTGATTGGGATTGCATTGAATCTGTAGATGAGTTTGGGTAGAATTGACATCTTAATGACATTTAGCCTTCCTATCCATGAACATGGAATATTTTTCCATCTTTTAAGGTCCCCTTCTATTTCTTTTAGTAGAGTTATGTAGTTTTCTTTGTATAGGTCTTTTACATCTTTGGTTAAGTTTATTCCTAGGTACTTGATTTTTTTAGTTGCTATTGAAAATGGTATCTTTTTCTTGAGTGTCTCTTCAGTTTGTTCATTTCTAGCATATAGAAACATTACTGACTTATGTGCTTTAATCTTGTATCCCGCTACTTTGCTAAATTTGTTTATTAGCTCTAGTAGGTGTATCGTTGATTTCTCAGGGTTTTCTAGATATAAGATCATATCATCTGCAGACAATGACAGTTTTACTTCTTCTTTTCCAATTTGGATGCCTTTTATTTCTTTGTCTTGCCGGATTGCCCTGGCTAGCACTTCCAGCACAATGTTGAATAACAGTGGTGACAGCGGGCATCCTTGTCTTGTTCCTGATCTTAGAGGGAAGGCTTTCAGTCTCTCACCATTGAGTACTGTGCTGGCTGTGGGTTTTTCATATATGCTCTTTATCATGTTGAGGAAGTTTCCTTCAATTCCTACCTTTTGAAGTGTTTTTATCAAAAAGGGATGTTGGATTTTGTCAAATGCTTTTTCAGCATCTATTGAGATGATCAATTGATTTTTCCCTTTCGAGTTTTTAATGTGTTGTAATACATTGATTGTTTTTCTTATGTTGAACCATCCTTGCATGCCTGGAATGAACCCCACTTGGTCATGATGTATGATTTTTTTTTTTAATCTTCATTTTATTGAGATATATTCATATACCACGCAGTCATACAAAACAAATCGATGTATGATTTTTTTAATGTGTCTTTGGATTCGATTTGCAAGTATTTTGTTGAGGATTTTTGCATCTATATTCATTAGGGAGATTGGCCGGTAGTTTTCCTTTTTTGTAGCATCTTTGCCTGGTTTTGGTATTAGATTGATGTTAGCTTCATAAAATGAGTTAGGTAGTGTTCCATTGTTTTCAATGTTTTGAAAGAGTTTGAGTAAGATTGGTGTCAGTTCTTTCTGGAAAGTTTGGTAGAATTCCCCTGTGAAGCCATCTGGCCCTGGGCATTTATTTGTGGGAAGATTTTTGATGACTGATTGGATCTCTTTGCTTGTGATGGGTTGGTTGAGGTCTTCTATTTCTTCTCTGGTCAGTCTAGGTTGTTCATATGTTTCCAGGAAATTGTCCATTTCTTCTACATTATCCAGTTTGTTGCCATACAGTTGTTCATAATATCCTCTTATAATTTTTTTAATTTCTTCAGGATCTGCAGTTATGTCACCTTTTTCATTCATTATTTTGTTTATATGGGTCTTCTCTCTTTTTGATTTTGTCAGTCTAGCTAGGGGCTTGTCAATCTTGTTGATCTTCTCAAAGAACCAACTTTTGGTGATATTTATCCTCTCTATTGTTTTTTTGTTCTCTATGTCATTTATTTCTGCTTTAATCCTTGTTATTTCTTTTCTTCTACTTGGTTTAGCATTGGTTTGCTGTTCATTTTCTAGCTTCTTCAGTTGATCCATTAGTTCTCCGATTTTGGCTCTTTCTTCCTTTTTAATATATGCGTTTAGTGCTATAAATTTCCCCCTTAGCACTGCTTTTGCTGCATCCCATAGGTTTTGGTATGTTGTGTTCTCATTTTCATTCGTCTCTATATATTTAGCAATTTCTCTTGCTATTTCTTCTTTAACCCACTGATTGTTTAGGAGTGTGTTGTTTAACCTCCAGGTATTTGTGAATTTTCTAAGTCTCTGATGGTTATTGACTTCTAATTGTATTCCATTGTGGTCAGAGAATGTGCTTTGAATAATTTCAATCTTTTTAAATTTATTGAGGCTTGTTTTATGTCCCAGCATATGATCTATTCTGGAGAAAGTTCCGTGAGCACTAGAAAAGTATGTGTATCCTGGTGATTTGGGATGTAATGTCCTGTAGATGTCTGTTAAATCTAATTCATTTATCAGATTGTTTAGGTTTTCAATTTCCTTATTGGTCTTCTGTCTGGTTGATCTATCTATAGGAGAGAGTGATGTGTTGAAGTCTCCCACAATTATTGTGGAAACATCAATTGCTTCCTTTAGTTTTGCCAGTGTTTCTCTCATGTATTTTGTGGCACCTTGATTGGGTGCATAGACATTTACGATTGTTATTTCTTCTTGCTGAATTGCCCCTTTTATTAGTATGTAGTGGCCTTCTTTGTCTGTCAAAACATCCCTGCATTTGAAGTCTATTTTATCTGAGATTAATATTGCTACACCTGCTTTCTTTTGGCTGTAGCTTGCATGAAATATTTTTTTCCATCCTTTCACTTTCAGTTTCTTTGTGTCCCTGTGTCTAAAATGAGTCTCTTGTATGCAACGTATTGATGGTTCATTTTTTTTGATCCATTCTGCGAATCTATATCTTTTAATTGGGGAGTTTAATCCATTTACATTCAACGTTAAATCCGTGAAGGCATTTCTTGAATCAGCCATCTTATCCTTTGGTTTATGTTTGCCATATTTTTCCCTCTCTCTATTAATATCTTTTATTGTACCCATACCGAATCTCTTTAGTACTGAACCTTTCTCCAAGTCTCTCTGTCCTGTCTTTGTTTCTCTGTCTGTAGGGCTCCCTTTAGTATCTCCAGTAGGGCAGGTCTCTTGTTAGCAAATTCTCTCAGCATTTCTTTGTCTGTGAAAAATTTAAGCTCTCCCTCAAATTTGAAGGAGAGCTTTGCTGGATAAAGTATTCTTGGCTGGAAATTCCTGTCACTCAGAATTTTAAATATATCGTGCCACTGCCTTCTCGCCTCCATGGTGGCTGCTGAGTAGTCACTACTTAGTCTTATGTTGTTTCCTTTGTATGTGGTGAATTGCTTTTCTCTTGCTGCTTTCAGAACTTGCTCCTTCTCTTCTATGTTTGACAGTGTGATCAGTATATGTCTCGGAGTGGGTTTTTTTGGATTTATTCTATTTGGAGTTCGCTGAGCATTTATGATTTGTGTATTTATGTTGTTTAGAAGATTTGGGAAGTTTTCCCCAACAATTTCTTTGAATACTCTTCCTAGACCTTTACCCTTTTCTTCCCCTTCTGGGACACCAATGAGTCTTATATTTGGACGTTTCATATTATCTGTCATATCCCTGAGGTCCATTTCGAGTTTTTCAATTTTTTTCCCCATTCTTTCTTTTATGCTTTCATTTTCCATTCTGTCATCTTCCAGGTCACTGATTCGTTGTTCAACTTCCTCTAGTCTTGTACTATGAGTGTCCAGAATCTTTTTAATTTGGTCAACAGTTTCTTTAATTTCCATAAGATCATCCATTTTTTTATTTAGTCTTGCAATGTCTTCTTTACGCTCTTCTAGCGTCTTCTTGATTTCCTTCA
This sequence comes from Choloepus didactylus, assembly GCF_015220235.1. Taxonomy (NCBI): domain Eukaryota; kingdom Metazoa; phylum Chordata; class Mammalia; order Pilosa; family Megalonychidae; genus Choloepus; species Choloepus didactylus. Next base: position 110,944,098 of record NC_051310.1, on the reverse strand, counting down.
TATCCCGTACTATGGTCTCATTGTTCATCTTTAGTTCTTTGAGTAGCTGCTCTAGGTGCTGTGTCTCTTCTGGTCTTTTGATTTGGGTGCTTGGGCTTGGGTTATCCATATCATCTGGTTTTTTCATATGCTTTATAATTTTCTGTTGTTTTTGGCCTCGTGGCATTTGCTGAACTTGATAGGGTTCTTTTAGGGTTTGTAGACCTATTGAAGTCCTTATCTCTAATTTATCAGATCTACAGCTTCGTGGAGTACACTTTCTCTAACTAACCAGCAGGTGGCGTCCACGAGCCACCTGTTCTCCACAAGCCAGTTCTCCCCTGCTTAACCTTTTTGGTGAGTGGGGGAGTGAGTCTTGTGGGGCCCAATTGGTGTACCAAGCTTGCGTGTGTAGTTGGTGTTGCCTGCCCTGTATGTGGGGCGTGTTTCTGGGCAGTCGGGGAGGGGGGTGGCCCTAACAATCAAATCTCCCTGATGATCCTAGAGTTTTAAAGCTGCTGCAATAGTCTAATCCTTCAGTTCAGTCCTGCCACAGTTTGTCTCTGCCACTGACCCACAAGTCTTTGGTATTGGCGTATGGCTCCTGAGACTTGCAAGTGGGCCCCTCTTCCAGGCTGTGCACCCCGGGTCCTCTGTTGAGGGATGACTGTGCTATGTCACAGGTGAGTGCTGTCCCCCCAGGGCAGTTCTGGGCTGCTGGGCTGTGTAGGGAGGCTCCCAGTCTGCTCAAATGATGGCTGAATGGGGCTTTGTTAATTCACACTGCTCCACCTTCCCAGTTCTGGGACATTCAGCTGAGGTTGCAGGGAAGGCTAATGTCCACGCCCAGTTTTGTGGTGTGTGCCTGTTATTTGAAGCACTTCCGTCACACTGGGTTGTCTGGGGCAGCTCTGGGCTATGGGGCTGGCGATGGGCAGGAGTGTTTCCTGTTCACCTGGATGGTGGCTGTGAGCGGACACCCCCCTTTTCTTGGGAAGTTGTGTTGTTTAGTGAATTTTCTCAGCCACTGGATTATTGCCTTTTGTCTCAGAGCTCTCTTAGTTCTGCTCTTGACTTGACGTGCCCAAATTGCAATTCTTTGAAGCTTTCTGTATTGGGCTTCTTAGAGTAATTGTTTTAGAAAAAGAAAAAAGGATTTAAAAAAAAAAAAAAAAAAAAAAACGGCCCTCCTCAGAGATCTAATGGGTTATTGAAATGCTAATAGACAAAGCAACCAGGGCCATTAAGGAAAGGTCCACAGGGCAGAGAGATCAGCTTTGCTTCGGGATTTGCATATGCGCCTCAAGGCCTGAGCTCCACCCTTCCCCTTTCTGTGTTCACCAGAACTCCGAAAATCCTCTGCTTTTATTTTGGAGTTTTTCGTGTTGTTTTTTTTTCTATGCCTGTCTCCTCCCTGCTGGGCTGGCTGCTCTCAGAGTCTCTGGTGTCTGGTCTCAGTCTATCTGTGGTTGGAGTTTGAATCAGTAGAATGAGTTTCCGATAAGAGCAGCCACTGCAGTTCTCCCTTCTCCTTCCCGGAGCTGACAGCCCCTCCTCCCCCGGGACTGAGCCTGGCAGGGAGGGGCGCGGGTCCCCTGGCCGCAAAAACTTACAGATTTCGCTGATCTCAGCAGTTCCACGTTTTCATGAGTGTTGTATGAAGTATGCCCAAAGACAGATTGCTCTGTGGTGTCCAGTCCACGCAGTTCCTGGCTTTTTACCTACTTTCCTGGAGGAGTAACTAAAACTTACAGCTCACCAGTCTGCCATCTTCTGGGAAATGTTTTATATGTTGGTTACTCATGTTTGTTTTTGCTGTATTCTATACAGCAAAACTGTCAGTGGTTGACTGTCAGTGGAATGAAGAAAGGGAGAGAGGAAGGAAAGAAGGGACAGAGATGAAGGCAACATTTGGTTATGGTTTTATTTTTCAGTAATTTTTGACAATTTTAGAATTCTGTGTTTGCTGGAAGTTCTTGATGGACTTGAATGGCAATAATGTATGGGGAAATTATATTAACAGAGAAAGAATACTACAAGGAGCTTAATTATTAGTTCATACTTAAAACCGAATGTGCATTAATCGTATGTCACATGCCTTCAGTCAGCACACATTGATGGCTCATCAGTTATGAGCCAAGCATGGTACTAGGTATGAGATAATAAAATACTCGCGTTGCCTGTTGGGGGTAACAGCCTAGAAAACGGATGATTATAAAACAGTGTGACAGATAAAAAGTAAAGACACGAACAGCATTTCAATGAAGTACAGAAGCAGTAATTCTTAATTCTGCCTCAGGAGGGAAATGCTTCACAAAAAAAAGTGGCCTTTGTCAAGGTCTGTAAAGGGGTACCTGTAAGGGAAGGCAGGGATACATAAAAGGTCGTTGACCCTCCAGGGAACAAGGAAAAGTTTAATGATTGAAGCTAAGTAAACCAAAGAATCACCTAGGGAAATTATTTTTAAAATGAAGGTCCTCAGACCCACACCTAAAGATTCTGACTCAAAGGTTCATTTGTAATAAGCACCTCATGGAGTTCTATGATGGGTAGTCCAAAGACCACATTCAAGAAATACTGACCAGATTGAAACTATGCTTGGGCTTTCTGACTTCTAATTTGGGGGGCCTTTTTTTTTTTTAATTTGTTTTTTATTTGATAGATTGCTAGAGAGTGATAGAATGTGTTTTGTTTCTCTCATAAGTTACATACTGTTGCTATGTTCTTTTTTTTTTTCAATTCTTTTATTGAGAAATATTCACATACCATGCAATCATCCATGGTGTACAAACAGCTGTTCACAGTGCCGTCTTATAGTTGTGCATTCATCACCCCAATCTATTTGAACATTTTCCTTATACCAGGAAGACTCAGAATCAGAATAAAAAATAAAAATAAATAAATAAATAAATAAACCACCCAGATCACACACACACACACACACCCCCATCCCACCCTATTTTTCATTTGGCTTTTGTCCCCATTTTTCTTCTCATCCATCCATACACTGGATAAAAGAAGTGTGATCCACAGGGTTTTCACAATCACACTTGTTACCCATTGTAAGCTACACTGTTATACAATTGTCTTTAAGAGTCAAGGCTGCTGGGTTGGAGTTTGATAGTTTCAGGTATTTACTTCTAGCTATTCCAATATATTAAAACCTAAAAAGTGCTATCTATATAGTGCTTAAGAATGCCTACCAGAGTGACCTCTCGACTCCATTGAAATCTCTCAGCCACTGAAGCTCAGATTTGTTTCATTTTGCATCCCCCTTTTGGTAAAGATGTTCTCAATCCCACGATGCTGGGTCCAGATTCATCCCCGGGAGTCATATCCTGCCTTGCCACAGAGATTTACACCCCTGGGAGTCAGGTCCCACGTAGGGGAGAGGGCAGCAAGGTCACCTGCCAAGGTGGCTTAGTTAGAGAGAGAGGGCCACATCTGAGCAACAAAGAGGCACTTAGGGGGAGACTCTTAGGCACAATTATAAGCGGGGTTAGCCTCTTCTTTCAGCAACAAGCTTCATAGGGGCCAGCCCCAAGACAGAGGTCTCAGCACATCAAGCCATCAGTCCCCAGTGTTTGTGAGAACATTAGCAACAATCCAGGTGAGGAAGTCCAACACCTCTGCATTCTCCCCCAGCTCTTCAGGGGGGCGTCTGGGGGATTTTTGATATACTGAGAAGAACCCTGATTTTGCAATCAGACATACTTTAGTTTGAATCCTGGCCCTGCTGTTGAACAGTACACTTAATGCTAATCCAAGCTCTAGACTTGAGGAAGTCACTTATCTTTAGTAAGCCTCAGTTTTTTGTTTCTTTTAATTTTTAAAAACTTTATTGTGGTAACATATATACAACCCAAATTTTCCCATTGTAACCAATTTCACGTGTTCAGTTCAGTGGTATTAATTACATTCTCAATATTGTGCTACCAACACCACTATCCATTACCAAAACTTTTTTATCACCCCATACAGAAACTCTGTACCCATTAAGCAATAACTCCCCTTCCCCTCCCCTTTGGCTGCTATAAACTTTTAATCTACTTTCTGTCTCTATGAATTTGCATATTCTAGGCATGCCAATAAGTGGAATCATATATATTTTTCCTTTTGTGTCTGGCTTATTTCATTCAACATGATGTCTTCAGTGTTCATATTGTAGCATGTAATAAAACTTCATTCCTTTTCATAACTTAATGGTGTTTCATTATATGTATTACCTCATTTTGTTTTTTCATTCATCTGTTGATGGACACTTGGGTTGCTACCATCTTTTGGCTATTGTGAATTATGCAATGATGAACATTGGTATACAGATATCTGTTCGAGTCCCTGTTTTCAGTTCTTTCGGGTATATATCTAGAAATGGAATTACTGGTCACATGGTAATTCTGTTTAACTTTCTGAGGAATCACCAAACCAGTTTCCACAGCAGCTGCACCATTTTACATTCCCATCAACAATGTACAAAGTTTCCTATTTCTCCAAATCCTCTAAGCCTCAGCTTTTACATCTGTAAAATGTGGGCAGTAATATCTACCTTTGCAAGATTGTTAGGAAGTGTAGAGGACAGAAAGTATCTAGCCCAGTATCTGGAAAATCCTTAAATGATAACTATTACTATCTTTCTTATATAGTTGAAGTAGCATTGTGTGATGGTTCGTAATGGAAACTAAGCCTTTCTGTGCCTCATTTTCCTCATCTGTTAAATGGGGATGATAATAGAACCAATCTAATAAGACTGTTTATGAATCTGAAATGAGACACACAAAAAGCACTTAAAACAATTGCCAGCACATGGAAATCCCTCAATAAATGGGAGCGATTATGATGATGATGGTGATGATGATGATGATGACAATGATGTCCTGGTACCTGTTGAACTAGCTAGAATTGGAAAATGGATTCATTCATGTGTGAACAAGGATCTTGAAAAATGATGACTTCAGGGATTAGAACATAGAACATGTAACTAAAAGTGGCAGGAGATTGGAATGACCATGTCTATTAGCATTTTGCAGAATTGGTCACATGACTCTTGGCCCTTGGAAAGAATTATTCCTGGTAGGAAAGGAGTTTTGCAATTAAAGAAACAAATAAAGGAAAGGAAGTAAGGCAATCCATCCTGCTATATCTAATCAGGACTTGATTTAATTTTATGGAAAGCGGTCTGGAGAGAAGACAGCAAATACATTGCAGTGGCCCAGTGGATTGGAGTGGGAAATAGGTTACAAAATTCTGGGTCCTGAGTAAGCCTACTTGCCAAGACATAGGACTTAAGATCTTCCCCGCTTACCTGAGAGTACCTCACCTGCATATCCCACACCTCTGGTATATCCCCTACCTGTCAGTGGTAGATGCCCGTTTCCTCCATCTGCAGGGTACCAGGCTTGCCCCTGACCGCAGTTACTCTTAGAGGCTCCCATGGGAGCTCTGAAGGATGGTGGCTATGGTGGCTGCTGGGAAATTCAAGGGAGGTGCAAAGAATAGAATGCTGTCTTGGGTTCCAAGAAGGCTGTATGGATTATGAGCTCAGCTCTGCCATGCCCAGCTCTGTAACCTTAGGCAAAACCATTCCACCTCAGTTTCTCGTATTCATTTGTTCATGTGTTCATTCAAAAGACTTCCGTGAAGTATCCCACTGAATGCCAAATCCTGGAGGGAAGAGAGACCAGGCAGCACCTGCTTCAATATGAAATTATTCATGTTGAAATAGAGAGTGTATGTGTAGTGACTTTCTAGACCAGGTATTTGCTACACATCTGAATGGAGGACCAACAGTCCCAGATGGGCTTTTCAAACTGTTCCTCAGTATATGTCAAACGAAATTCTGATAAGTGGAGTAAAATGTTAGTAACAGGTGAATCTGGGTAAGGGAAATATGAATATTCTGTTTACTATTCTTACTCTTTCTACTTTCCTGAAAGTTGGAATTATTTCCAAATAAAAGGTTAGCAAATCAAAAATAGAAGAGAGCCTGGTGCTCCAGACTGATCTATCAAAATGTAAATAGATAATACTGTACATTGTTGTGTAATTTGTCTCTTCACAACTAAGACCACTGGACTTGGTGGGAGAAGACCTGGGTTCAGGTCTCAGCTCATGTACTAAATTAGGACCTTGCCTAAATTACTTCACTATTCTTATCCTCCTTTTTTCAACTGTAAAATAGGGGTAAGAAAGCCTTCCTCACAGGAACTTTGCGGGTATTCATTGAGATCACGTATACTACGCGCGCGCACACACACACACACACACACACATAAAGTTGTTTTGCTCTCCATAAGATGCTACATTAATGTTGGTGGCTACCTGCCTTAGCTGAGCTCAGCTCATGTTCTATTTTCTGGAGGAGCTTGCATCGACTCACCAACCCCAATCTGTTTTCTTACAGCCTGAAAGAATTTCAGGGGAACAGTATGGAATCCATTCTGATGTCTGGAGCTTAGGAATCTCTTTCATGGAGGTATGTTGTTGTTTTTTAATAGACACTTCTATGCATATCTGTACTATGTGCTCTATTGGGAAGAATAAAGATTTTGAGAAAAAATTAAACTGAACCTCTACTTTGTTATGTTTAGTGTACACGGAGTTTGACTCTAGAGTCCTTATTTTGATATCCTTGCATGGCTTGTGAACTGGCTCTGAAGGTTAGTCTAAAGTGTCATTTCTCACAGATCACTTACTGAAGGCTTACCTGGGGTGCTTATTAAAAATACAGATTCCCAGACCCCATTTAAGACCAATTAAATCCAAATCTTTAAGAATCTGCATTGTTAATATGTTCCCTTGATGATCCTTATGCACATAAATCTGAAGAACCTGTGTCTAAAAGTGGGACTCTGGAAAAGTTCCGCCTGATGGTAGCCTTGTTGGAACACATATATAGCTTCCAAAGGTGATAAATTTAAAGGGTACAGCCTTACTTATTTGGATGTATAAGTTCTATATGTTTGTTTAAAAATTAAAAAGCCACCTTATTCCATTAATCATATCACTTGTGTGTGTGTGTCTGTATGTGTGTATAGTGGTGTTGGATGGTTGGATCTGGGGTAGTGGGAGGTTACATGTTTAGCATAATTTTAATGTCTTTACTTTTTTATAGCTGTATTTAGAATGGACTTTGTCTTAGTATACTAGATGTCGCCCTACTGGAACTCTGTGCTAAGGTTTCTATAAAATGACCATTGATCTATAAGGAAATGCATAAGGTTTATATTAGAAGAACAACTGACTCCATTTGAATTATAGTATTATAGAGTTTTGATACTCATCAGTTGCTTCAAGAATTGTTTCTCACATACATTGATTCAGTTAAAAGTGGACTTTTTAAAGAGTAGAAAGTACTCTTTTAAAATAAGATCATGGATAAATAGAGTTAAAATCACAATTTTATCACTTTTTTGGTCAAATATTTTTTCTGTGGTTTTTATAATACATGAATGTAATTATATTTATAAGGAAATTTCTTCAGACTCATTTCACCTGCACTATAGAAAGAAAGCAAAAATAAAGTGTTCAATGTTTATTAAACCATATTCTTCTGCTTCTTCATAAAAGAGAATCTAAGAGGAAATAGAATTTGTATAATCAGCAGAGAGGTTAGCAATGTTTCAGGACAGATGCTCAGAACTGAAGTCGCCCAACAGAATCCTGAAGGGCTTGTTCAATTAGCCTGTTTCAGTGGGAATCAGAAGTTGCTGTTATATAATTTCCCTTCACATATTTTAAATCATTGTCACTGAGTATATTTTTTAATAAATGACCGGAAGTAGTGTAGAACAATTGAGATGTTATGTGGTTTAGAAACAAGAATCCTAGATTGGGAACCTAGATTGCGGTTCCAGCTTTGCTACTAGTTTTCTGGGTGACCTTGTGCAAGCCACTCTTCCTTCTGGCCCCAGTTTCTTCATCTGTAAAATAAGTTGGTTAAGCCAGATGATCTCTAAACCCCTTTCCAGATCTAACATTTCTATGACTCTAAACAGTCTGCTATTATCTTTCCTTAGTTTTCACACAACAACTTTAGGGTTTTGTAACTTAGACAGTGACATGCCCTAGCATGGCATAAAATACAGAGGGATAGCAAAACTGTAAGAGAGCATAGCTAAATAGATTTAAGATTTAGAGTACATATAAATGTTCAGCATTCATTTTTTCAACATATATTCATTCATGTATTGAGCTCCTGCTATGTAGTCAATGAGGATATAATAATAGAACACTCAAGTATTGGCTCTCATGGAGTTACATATAGTGAGGTGTGGGGCATGAAGGGAAAGACAGAAAACAAAGGGATAACTATATGTAACTTGTCACATGGTGGTAAATTCAATGGAAAAAATAAAGCAGGGTGAGGAGATAGAAAGATGATGGTGTAGGGAAGTTCTGTTCAGACAGCAACATTTAATCAGAGACTTGAGTGCTATGAAAGGAGTGAGCTATTTGGCAATAGGAAGTACAAAGGCACTAAGATGGAGTGTGTTCAGCGTGTCTAAGGAAAACAAAGGCTAGTGTGACTGGAATGGAGTAAGCAAGAGAAGAATGGGAAAAAATAAAGTCAGAGAGGTAGCCAGGGACCAGTTCATATAAGGCCTTTACATTTTATTCTGAGAGAGATGGGAAGCCATCAGAGGGTTTTGGCAGAGGAGTGACATGATCTGACTTAGATTTTCAAAGGATCACTGAGTGCTCTGTGGAGCACAAATTATAATACAAGGACAAGTGTGGAAGCAGGGAAGATCACTTAAGGTAGGTAAATAGGTAGGTTTGTAGATCAATAGAGTGATGCCAAAAAAAATCATATATTTATATGCATATTGAAATATATGTCTGCCAGCATTTTGCCAGGTTCTGGGAATGCAGAGATTAATAACAAACACTCTTTGAAGTATAGGGAAAGAGATTTTCATTGATATATTTGGGGACTTTGTTGATTAGGTTCATTATTCTGTAGATAAACTATTAAATGGTCTCTGGAAGACTGAAGAAAAGATACTAAATTTGTTCAATTGTGGAGGAGTAAAGAATAGGGACTTGTGTGAAGAAATGTCAACATTGAGTGTGGGACACCTGAATACCAGGAATGTGTTGGTTCATGTGGATGAAGTGGGGAGCAGAAGACTACTGGAATGGTCAGGGGTTAGAGCCAGGAAAGGGTAGGCCTTCTGGTGATCCCTGCGAGGATCCAGGTTAAAGCAGAAGGAAAGGAGGTATTGTCATAGGATGTAAAATCAGATTATGATTATGATCATCAAAAAGGGTTTGTTGAGTACCTCTTTGTGTTTGATAAAATGGTTTCAAAAGGAACTAGGTGATTGCAGCCCCTGTCCCGTAGAAGCTTATAATCCACCGAAAGCAAGTGACAAATACGATCAAATAGAAATGGTAGGCAGGTAAGTCACTAGAGCATAGAGTGAGGCCCCTGACGAGTTTTATACCAAATTCATTTGGGGTCCAAGGTAAAGAAAAACACATGCTAGAAGAGGAGAATTGAGGTTTTGAGTCCAAAAATTGTGGGTGATGGCATAATGAAGATGAAAGAGAACCCCAAGTTTCTTTTTTTGCCTAGGGGCAGATGCAATGAGAACATTACCTAAAGGGATTGACAAGTTAGTCCAAAAGATGCACTTGAAGGCCAAGATTCTTCTTTGTTTTCACCAAAGGATGCTTGGAATAGATGTGGTAACATCCTGTGTACAATCACTTGAGACAGAGAAAAATGAGAATCTTGATAGCATTTTAAGACTCTGAAGAACAAATTACATTCTGAAAGTGAATATCTTAAAAGAAATAGTCAACATCTTCAAAGAAGAATTGCTTCTCTTCTATTTATCCTCAATTTTAAAATCAAGGATCCTTTCCCAGGTGTGGGTTCTGAAGAGTAGAAACAGTCATTCATTCAATAATTATTACTTAAGTACTTACCATGTACTGGGGCGCTGAAGGGTGGGACCCACATAAACTAAGATGAGCCACATCTGATAGAGAAGAAAGACAACTAAAGCTCAGTTCAAGGTGATACAGTCTTTAATCGAGATGTTTAGGAAGTACTGTGGGCCACAGAGAGTGGGAGTGAGGGGGTAAGGTTTTACATGGGAGTAGGCATTTGAGTTGGGTTGGTCTTGGGGGGAGTCTGCCACTAGGAGAAAGAGGGAAAGGGATGGAGGAGCCTCTCTGCATCCCCCATCACACTCTGGCTCCTTGTAAACACTTCAGATGAGATCAAATGACTTAGTATGTGGGTATTTATTTAGTGCAATTCCACTACCCATTTGTGGGGGTACCTTTCTCAAAGCGTTTTAAATCTGGGTATACCTGGTTAAGAAACAAATGGGTTTAAAATATAGGAAACTGAGCAGAGGAATTTCCCTGAATTTATAAAGAATCAGATAGGTACAAAAATGGAGCTTGAGTTTTCTATCCCTTATCGTTCTCCCTCCTCCATCCCCAATTCCATAAACTCTTGACCCATCCCTGAGACTTGGTAATGCAAGAATCAGAAGATTGTTTCGTTGTTTTAAATTCCTGAAATAACAAGGTTCTGGCTCTCACCCTTGCTTGCCTTCTTCATGCTGCCCCTTCCCTTGCTGTTTGCTGTCACAGACACATGGGCAGTCATAACAAGCCCTCCCACCACACTCTTCATAAAAGATGATGCCACATGCCATTAAAATGTGCCATTAAAAAAAATCACAGACAGGTACATTTGTGCCTTAAGCAAAGAATCTTTAATATCAGACTGTCTTTTATCCAGGGACAGAAACCACCCCCATCTCCTCTGAGTTACTCATCCCTCTTTTTGTGAGATAAACTGGATCCTTTCCAGGGTTTTGTCAGCAGTAGTAACATAAGGATGGAAATTACCCTTAAGGTGGCAGGGGTGGAGGGAGAATGAGAGTATTCAACTTGACTAGACACTTGACTTCTTTCTTCGCTGTTCATTTCTGGTTTTCAACTCAGTCCTTTAGAAACAATGTATTTCCCCTCATGTGGATTATTTATGGAACCAAATAAGGGGACTGCCATGTGCAGAGATTGTGTGGGCTCTATCTATAATGGGGAAAAGAATCAGATGAAATTGCAGTTTCCTTGAACCTTCATGACAGGAATCAGCATGGACACACACACACACACACACACACACACACACACACACACACAGAAGGAAAGTGAGATCTACTGACAAGGGTATAAAATGGGACAACTAGGACAAACTAGGTGGTTTAATCCTCCTCCAGGATATTTATTTGCCTCTCCAAGAAAGCTACAGATTCAGTTGACTTGGTGATTTTTAGGACCATTCACCCTGGTAGTTGCTATTCAAGACTTCAGGGCTAAACTTTGAAATGTAAATGAGTTTGGTATACAATAAGGGTTTTATTTTACCAAGTTTGATGGTTTTGTTTAATCCTTAGGGATCTGTGGGCAGGGAATGTACCTAAAACATTTTAGGGCACAAATTCTTGATTTTACAGGCAATGCAGTGCTTCTCTCTTCTCCCACAGAATGGCTCCAGGAGAGAATCCCTCTCTTGGTTTTCATTAGTCAGTTATTCAGTTCATATTCTTGCATCATTTGAGTCACAACATAATTCTGTTGGTGAGAAGTAAACAATCATATCTGCAAAAGCTGACTTGTAACTTGGGTCTTCTTGGTCTAAAAATAAATCAACATGTACCCTCCTCTAGTCTTGCATTTGCACTATCCAGGATGATGCATCTACATTTACAAAGGCACCAAGCCAGTACTGTAATATTCTTATTCTGAGTATGTTCTGCAAGTGCATGTTCTGGTTTGTGATTCTATCTGGCGGTTTATTATAAACCTTATTAAGGTTGGTGGTGAATAATCTTCTGACAGGCTTTTCTGCAAGAGTCAGACTGAAAGCCCCATCTTTAGCACATGCATTTTGCTCTTTTCATTTGAGTCTTTGCTCTCTCTGCCTTTGTTTGCCTCCTCTCTACGCCAGTCTCTTGAGTCTGAGGCATAGAACAATCTGGCTCGATGTGCTTGGTTAATTGGTGTGTCATCTAGTCCTCTGAGACCCCTCTTCAGCATGATCACTGTTTTATTGAAGTGGTTTGAATGATGTGTTAAGTGATGAAAGCAAGGCCATGGCTTAGAAAAATGTCTCAAAATAGGTGAAGAAGATATTCAGAGAGCCACACAAGGTCATTATCATCAAAGTAACACCATCTTCTGAAGATTTAGTGAGTTCTATTATTTTGACAAAGAGGATTTTTGGTGTGAGTTTTAGAATTACCTTTACCAAGTTAAAAATAAATCTGTAGAATACTTTGTTCTTCTCTGTGCATCTCTTCCTTCTCCCCAAGATACTGTTTAAATACCTTTCCTTCATAATGCCAACTCTGATCTCTCCAGCTGAAAGTTACATCTCCCTCTCATGATCTTCATCTGCATCTTTCTTACGGCATGTACACGTTCCACTTTGTATTATAATAATAGTAAATATATCATGATGCCTTGATGACAAGACTCAAGTCTAATTCTCTTATAATTTCCTACATTATCTAGCACAATTCCACTGCCCTGGTAGGTACTCAAGAAATCTTTTGGACTCAATTTCTCCATCCTTTTGTAATGGTTTTAAAGCAGTTTCTGAAAATAAAGATCAAAGTTTACATTTTGATGGAGGCTTGTATATATTAAGTGCTCATAAATTTTCATTGAGTTAAATTAAATAGATTACAAATGTTTTGCATGTTAAGAACAGCTTTCTCTTCTGCCAAGGTATCAAACCCAGATTTAAATTCCACCTCTGCCTTTATAAGCCTTGGAAACTTGGTTAAGTCATTTACCTCCCTGGGCCTCAGTTTCTTCATTTTTACAGGAGAATCTGTTTCAGAGCTACTGGACAAAGGTCACGATGAGAAAATTAAATAAGTATTCCCTCACCTTAAAAGGAATTACCTTTTGAAATGTTTAAATTTGGTTCATAAAGTTTACCAATTTGGTTAAATAAAATAAGTGGAGATTCATACCAATAGAAAACCTAAGATGGCGGCTAGGTAAAACAGGGCAAAAAAACACCTCCGTGAAAAATACTAGATAAAAACCAGAAAGTGACCGAGAACACCACTTCCAGAGTAGCACCAGCCAGACAAGGTCTGCTAAATCTACAGGGACCGTGCATTTGGTGAAACCAGGAGTCTGCATTCCGAAACAAGTGAGTGAGTCGGCTGAAAGTCCCTTGGCCACGCTGTGGTGTGGTGATGGTGGATTGGCATTTGGAGACAGACTAGTTCTTTAAAAAAAAAAAAAAAAAAAAGCCCGGGAGCAGCTGCAGATACGACGGGGAGAGGGCTGGGCTAACGCCTTGGTGTCTGGCGTGGAGGATACCCTTTCCCACACCCACTGCTGATTGTCTCGGGCCCAGGGGAGCAAAGGGTAGCCAAAAGGAGAAAAAACACATGACTTGGCAGCCATCTCCCCAGCAGGCGGGGGCACTCCTACCCGGGACGAACCCACAGCACGGAGCCATGCCAAGAAACCCAGTGCGACAGGGAGTCTTTCCCGCAGCACCACGCACACGCCACAATATCTGCCATGGGCAGTGGCCTTTAATACACCCATGGCTGATTGTCCCCAAGCTGGGAGAGCGGAGCTGTGTGGAAAGGGGGAAGTTAATGTGTCCCATTCAACCATCTTCGAAGCGGGCTGGGAATGCCCCTGCACGGCCTGGTGTCCCAGGGCTTCCCTGGAGGCCGGCGCACACTTGTGACGTGGCACAGCCCTCCCTCCCTCAGCAGAGGTCCTGGAAGAGCACAGCAGGGAAGGGGGAACCACTCGGAAATCCCAGGGAACCTACGCCAATACCAAGGACTTTTGGGTCAGCGGCAGAGAACAGCCTTAAATCTCCAGGAACACCTGGGAGGTTTGATTATTAAAGCTGCCCTCCCTCCCTAACTGCTCAGACACACGCCCCTCATTCAGGGCAGACAGCACCGACAACACGCCCAAATTAAGTGCACCAATTGGACCCCACAAGAATCAGATCCCCACACACCACAAAGACAAAGTTAGGGAGAACTGACTTGAGGGGAATAGGTGACTCACGGACGCCATCCACTGGTTAGTTACAGAAAGTGTACACCACCAAGCTGCAATTCTGACAAATTAAAGATCAAGTAAAGCAAATGCCAAGAGGCCAAAAACAACAGAAAATCTTAAAGAATATGATAAAACCAGACGATATGGAGAACCCAAACCCAAACACCCAAATCAAAAGATCAGAAGACACACAGTAGTTGTCACAATTAATCAGAGAACTACAGACAGGCAACGAGAGCATGGCACAAGACATAAAGGACATGAAGAAGAGCATGGCACAGGATATAAAAGACATAAAGAAGACCCTAGAAGAGCATGAAGAAGATACTAGAGTAAATAAAAAAATAGAAGATCTTATGGAAATAAAAGAAACTGTAAGCCAAATTAAAAAGACTCTGGATACTCATCATACAAGATTGGAGGAAGTTGAACAACAACTCAGCTTCCTTGAGGACCACAGAACAGAAAATGAAAGAACAAAAGAAAGAATGGGGAAAAAAAATAAAAAAAAATCGAAATGGATCTCAGGGATACAATAGATAAAATAAAACGTCCAAATTTAAGACTCATTGGTGTCCCAGAAGGGGAAGAGAAGGGTAAAGGTCTAGAAAGAGTATTCAAAGAAATTGTTGGGGAAAACTTCCCAAACCTTCTACACAATATAAATACACAAATCATAAATGCCCAGCAAACTCCAAATAGAATAAATCCAAATAAACCCACTCCAAGACATATTCTGATCAGACTGTCAAATACTGAAGAGAAGGAGCAAGTTCTGAAAGCAGCAAGAGAAAAGCAATTCACCACGTACAAAGGAAACAACATAAGACTAAGTTGTGACTACTCAGCGGCCACCATGGAGGCGAGAAGGCGGTGGCATGACATATTTAAAATTCTGAGAGAGAAATTGCCAACCAAGAATACTTTATCCAGCAAAACTGTCCTTCAGATTTGAGGGAGAGCTTAAATTTTTCACAAACAAATGCTGAGAGATTTTGCTAATAAAAGACCTGCCCTACTTCAGATACTAAGGGGAGCCCTACCTACAGAGAAACAAAGAAAGGAGAGAGAGATATATAGAGAATTTTAACAGACATATATGGAATATTACATCCCAGGTCACTGGGAGACACATTCTTCTCTAATGATCACAGATCTTTCTCCAGAATGGACCGTATGCCGGGACATAAAAGCAAGCCTCAATGAAATAAAATAAAATAAAATAAATGAATTTGTTCAAAGCACATTCTCTGACCACAATGGAATACAAATAGAAGTCAACAACCATCAGAGACTTGGAGAATTCACAAACACCTGGAGGTTAAAAATGAGGGGGAGATGAAAACATTCACAGATAATCAAAAGCTGAGGGACTTCATCACCAGTAATCAGTCCTGTAAGAAATGCTAAAGGGAGTTGAGCAGGCTGAAAGGAAGGGACACTAAACAATTGACTGAAACTACATGAAGAAATAAAGATTTCCAGTAAAGATCACATGGTAAATATAAATACCAATACTTCTGTATTTTTGACTTATAACTCCACTATTTACTTCCTACAGGATCTAAAATACATAAACTGTAATGATAAATCCGTGGTTTTGGACTCAATGTAAAACATGTAATTTTTGACAAGAACTACATAAAAGTGGGGGAATGATGGAGTATAGGAACATAGTTTATGTGTCCTATTGAAGTTAAGTTGGTATCAAAGAAAAACAAGATTGTTATAGATTTAAGATGTTAAATTTAAGCCCCACAGTAAACACAAAGAAAGTATCAGAGAATATGACCATAGAGATGAAAAGTAGAGTAGGGGTTCCGAGAAGTGGGGAAGGGGCAATGAGGAGTTAAGAAATGAGAGTAGGGTTTCTGCTTGAGGTGAAGGGAAACTTCTAGAAATGGATGGTGGGAAGGTGATAGCATTGCAACATTCTAAATGTGATTAATCCCACTATTGGAATGCTAGGGAGGGGGTGGAATGGGAAGATTTAGGCTATATATATGTTTCCACAACTGAAAAAAAAAGAAAGAAAAGACTAAATAGATGACAATTAAATGCCAAGGATGATCCTGGATGGGATCTGAGGATGGAGGAGAGGAGGCTCAAAGAGACACAGATAGGACACAAGAAAAAAAAAAGGAAATACAGAATCTAAACTTTATATCAATGTTGAATTTCTTGAACTTCTTAGCTGCTCTTAATAAGATTGCATAAAAGAATGTTCTTGTCCATGGGAAAGGTATATGTGAATTATATTGTTTGTTAAAGATATGTGCAGCTTGCTCTCATATGTTCAGAGGACAGAGCAATAGATGATGGATGATAGGGAGGGAGGGAGGGAAAGAAAGAAACGGAGGTGTGACAGGATGTTAAAGGTGGTGGATCGCGATATCGGGGGAGGGGGGTCGGGGTATGATGGAGTTCTGTGTATGGGATTTGTACTGTTTTTTGCAACTGTTACTGTAAAATTGGAATTTATTTCAAAATAAAATTTATTAAATTAAAAAAATAATAAGTGGAATGTAGGCTTTAGCTTCCACTCTCATCTCAAACACCACTAAAATAATCATAAAGGGATTTTTTTTTTTAAAGGCTTAAAACCATATGCACAAAGAGAAAGGGAGAAGAGACAACAGCAGCTAAACTTTGGTAGTGGGAAAGCAGATGGACAACAGCAGACAACATAGCAGGGTGGAGAATGCTGAGTCCTAAGCCAGAAGTAAAAAAAGCAAGAAGCCACCTGATTTACTGTAGAAACCCCAAAGGCTTGGAAATTGGTGGTACCAGATGTCTGGAACTAGGAGTGAAGGTGGGGCAAAGAAAGAAGGATTGTTTAAGTCTGTTTGAGAAGCACGTAAACTGTTATACCCACAGATCTTCTCTCCAACTCTTCACGGACAGTTGCCCCTCCACTGTAACAGAAGACTGGTTGGAGGATTTTGGTTTGTTTTTGTTTTTTTTTAAGAGAGTAAAATAAGTGATACCTGTTAGAGTTGATGGCTGCATTTCCTTACTGAATACACAGGCATTAAGTAAAAGTTTAGATTCTGAATTTTGAGACCTCTCAGCCTTCTTACCCTGTTTCTAGGACAGTGGTACTCAAGTTTATCTTTCAAACAGAAAATTTTAGGAGACTTTCTCTAGGGAAATCTGACCAGAGAGAAGATCTAGACATTGGGGGTTCCCCAGGGAAGCACTTGTCCAAGTAGATCATCTTACAGGAAAGCCTTCAGTTTACAAATTCCACCCATGAGCACAGATCTTCCAGTCAGTTTTTTAGTCCCTTACTCTTAACAAGATGTTTGAGGAAAGCCTTTTAAGATGAGAAGAGAGGCCTAAGCTAACTAAAACAGAAGGTAACTTGGAGGTCTGGAGACTATGAAGTGGGAAAAAATTCAAATGAATTACCACTAGTATCCTCAGAGGGATAAAAGAAAATATCATGTCCAGAAAACCAGACTAGGAACAAATAACCAAGGAAACTTTCAGGAGCAACAGCAACAATAAATCTCTTGGAAATTGAAATGAAAACTTCATTGGGAAGTTGGAAGATAATGTTGGGGAACTCTTTTAGGCAATAGAGCGAAAAACAAAGAGATGGCTAATAGGAGAGAAATGAATATTAAGAGAACGAGTCCAGGAAGTCTAATCTGAAAAATGGGAGTTCAAGAAAAAAGAATAAAGGAAACAGAGGGGAGGAAATTATCAAAGTATTTTAATTTTGATTTTATATTGTGGAAGAAATATGGATATGTTGAGATTGTCTTCCTCTTAGTATTTCTACAGAAAAAAAAAACAACAAAATCTAGCTTCTTTTTCTGAATGATATATGGCAGTGCTTTTACCCAGAAAAAAGTGAGTTTTAGTTGAATAGTAAATTATTGAATTCTTTGTAAACATCTATAATAGAATTTATCCCAAGGAAAATTTAGCATAAAAAGTACCAAGACTTGGCTATAACTGCCTTGTCTTACGGAGATATTAAGCTGTTAACACACCTCATTTTTGTGTTCATCTTTATACATACCATTTAATGGATGCCAGATCAGACTCATTAGATATCAAGAAAATGAAGTGTGATCTTCCACATTTACAAGCAGATATATAAAGCATGTTGAGATATGTGAAATCAAAATAAAAGTCCTAAAAAAGTGGTGTGGAACATCCAGCCTGGTGGAAGTTTCTGGACAAGTTTGATGGAGAGTTTTAGTTTCCGTGGCTGCTCAAGCAAATGCCTTGCAATGGGTTGGCTTAAACAATGGGAATTATAAAGCTCATGGTTTTGAGGCTAAGAGAAAGTCCAAATCAAGGCGTCGTCAGGGTAATGCTTTCTTCCAGAAGATTGGCATTTGGGGGCTGGCTGCTGGCAGTCCTAGGTCCTTGTCTCCTCTGTCACATGGCAGTGTACATGGCAGCCTCTCCTGGCCTCTTGCTTCTTTTCCAGTTTCTGCTTCTTGCTGCCTGTGGCTTTCTCTCTTTTTGTGTGAGTTTTAGTCCACTTATAAGGGACTCAGTAATAGGATTAAGACCCATTCTGATTGGGCTGGGCCACACCTTAACTCAATCTCATTGAAAGGTCCTACTTACAATGGGTTCACACCTACAGGAAATGATTAAGTTTAAGACCATGTTTTTCTGGGGTACATAAAACTCCAGACCACCACAGAGAGCATGTCATTTTTTTTTTCTGTGATAATCATTCTCAGATTCAAGAGCTGTCATCCTAATTTTTGAACTGATAAAGAGCTCAGGTTTTGGATTAACCAGAATTGGATTCACATGCAAGCAGTGCGACCTTGGGCAAGTCACTTTGTCAAGCCAAGTACCAATATTTTATCTGTGAAATGGAGATAACATTAGTCTTCATTCATTCCTCAAATATTTATTACATACCTATTATGTGCCAAGCACTTTAATAAGTGCTGAGGATATATTAGTAAGTAAGATAGGCATGTTCCTTTTCCCTATTGAACTTGTAGTATAATGAGGGAGACAAAAGATAAACAATAATAGCAAACATTTATTTTTGAAAGCATGTACTTTCAATATTATGGGCTCGTTTTTAAACACTTTCATTTAACAAAAACAACCCCATAAGGTAGATACTATTATTTCCCTCATTTTACAGTTCAGGAAACTGAGGTACAGAGAGTTTTTTTTTTTTTTTTTTTGTAAGTACATAGGTAAGAAATGTCAGAGTTGAGACACAAATCCATGCAGTGTGGCATCTATGTATCTTTAATGACTATGCTATATCCTAAGTAAAAATGCAAGTAATTTTAAATGGCCATAGTGCTATAAAGCAAACAGGGAGCAGTGGTGGAGAAAGAATTTCTTCCTCTATGAACCAGAGATGATGAAAATGCTTACATTGTGGGGTTGGTGTCAAGATTTAGCAGATTATGTGTGTAAAGTTTCCAGGACTGTGAGTGCCTGGCCCATAGGAGAGCCTCTGAAAGTGGTGGTCTTGTTTGTTACTGAGGTTGTCATTTCCCTGGCAGAAACACTCAGTGCTGCTTTTTCTGTGGGTACATGTTTTCTACTTTGAGAAATCAGCTTCTCTTTGAAGCTGAGTGCTTACTAGGTAACTAGAATTGTGGAGCATTGTCTAGACTTGGCTCCTGCCTCTAAATATACAGAAGAACCCATTCTCCCCCACCACACAAAAACATATCCAGAGAAACAGCTGTCCCTGGTGGGTCTGCCTCTACAGCTTTGTTTGTCTTTCTAGCTTTGTTTGTTGATTGGGAACCGGGTCTGAGGGGTGACTGATGGCCTGGATGCCCAATGAGCAGCTGCTCTCAGCTTCTCAAGACCATAAAAACTTGGGATTTGGTATACTTCACCCAAATATTGACATTTTCTCCAATTTTTAAAAAATTATTTTTAAGAATGTGAGTGGAAGTTGGATCTTATTTTAATGTGTTCAGACTACTGCTTCAAGTAGTAAAGAATCTAACCTGTTAATCACAAGATTCTATTGAAAATCATCAGAAGGCAAAAGAAACAAAACTGAAAAGTCCAAAGACAAAGGAAATTTCAGTGGAAGACCCAGTAGGAAAGGGGGGAGGATTGTGGTTCTGGTGTCCTCGTCATGGGCCTTCCTTCCTTCCTTGGAAGAATGTTGAGGAAAAGAACATGGCACCGTTCTGTCACTCATCCCCCCACTGTTACTCTCTTTTCTGTAATTCAGTCATAACTAAGTTTATTCCATTGTCATTTTTTTTTTTTTTGGTCTAAAATTTTGTGTAACTTATTGCAAAAAGAAGCTGTTAAAATTATCTCTGGCAGATGATGGATCGACTAGTCCAGTCCTTTGCACGGTTTGTGAAGGGATCCAGCTGTCTCAGATTACCATGCTTAAATGTGCATTTTCCAAGGTTGTCATTGATTGTAGTGAATGTGAAATTGGCAGACAAAGTGAAGTGTTTCCCACTGAATGGGGCATTGTTGAGCTTGCTTTGTGCTCAGAGCTATCGTGAGCAAATATGAGATTGACAAAACAAGACGGAACAGGTGCTAGCAGTCCCAGTAAGCATTTTATTATTTTGATGGATTTCAGACTCTAATTTTAAACCACACATGTCCATGTTGTATATATATGCAAACATACACATACAATTTGGGGTTTTAAGAAAACATTAAGTCAACGAAGTCTTAATATGAAGAATTAAAAACTAATGAGAAGGCAAAACAGGCATTTGACAACGTATCTTCAGATGTTTGAAGGATTGTCAATGGAGAAGAAGCAGTTTGCTGCTTTATGACTTCAGCAAGCTGAACCTTCTGAAGCTAAGAACAAAAAATATGTATATAGCTTTCTATTCAATATAAAGAAGAATTTTCCAAAGGATAGATCCCCACACCCTTTTCAACAGTGGAAGTATCTGCCTTTAGAGGTAAAAATGTTCCATCCCTAGGGGTATGTAAGTAGTGACTGAATGACCACCTTTTTCAGGTTTTTTAGAAATGCTTTGTAGGGAATACAGGTATAAGGTTAGACAAAATTCAGTCATTTATTCGTTCAGTCACTCAGCAGGTACTTGTTGAGTGTCTACTACACGGCAGGCACTGTGCTAGTCACTGGGAACCCTGCTGTGAACAAAACCAACAAAACCCCTGCTTTCATGGAGTTTACATTTTAAAGGAGGTTGCTGGATGATAGAAACTTGTTGAACAGAAATCAACTGGATGATTTGATAGGGTAACAGTGGTGGGGTTATATTGGAGTCAAGACCTAAAAGATAAGAAAAAGCCAGCATTCTAGTAACATCTATCAACTCCAAAATTTTTTGAATCTGTGAGAATTTGGGGAACCATTGCTGCTTACTTTGAGATATCCAGTGGTAAAAACCACTGCTCCTGGAAGTCTATCAGTACTCAAATCCAGTGACCTAGCATTGACCTTAGAAATCCTCTTGAAGATCCTACAGACCATACTGCTTACTTTGGTTCTGAGCTGGGTAATAATAACCCTCAACATTTCTATAGCATTTATTTAGAAAATTCTTTTATTATGTATATTATCTTGTAATTAGAGACTAGAAGATTTTTAAGTAGAAGAGACTACTTCAGTCTCTTACCTTCTCTTACCATTGAGGAAGCTGGGTCCAGAGAAGGGAAGAAATATGCCCACAATTATAGCACATAGCTAGTACAGTGCAGAAGAGGGCTAGAACCAAGAACTTCTGACGTGAAGTCTAGTGCTCCTTCCTCTCTATTCCTTCGACATACTCTTGATAATGTCATTCTAACAAGGGTGACAACATAATGTTTAACAAGTAGATAACACTTAACAAAGCCATTTGAAATTCATTATCTCATTTAAATTCCCCACTTTAATGGAAAATGACTGAAAATTCAGGAATTTGAGGCATCAAAGATTGGGATCTTTGAGATCCTTTGAGATAAAAGAGTTAAATGACTGGACCAGGCAGCAGCAGTCAAGTGTCCTGACACATTATAGCATAATGGTCTGCTTTTTCCATTAGGCTATAGAAAAGAAGTGGATCAAGTAGTTTGAAGAAAGAAAAGATGAATAGTAAATGTAAGTGAGCAGGAAATTAGATAAAGGAGAAGACAAGTTTGTCGTGACCCTCCTCATCAGTCAAGACTGCTTTTCATAGGATTGTAACTGGGCTATCCCTGTAGCTGGCTCAGTTTTACCACATTTTAAAATGTACAAGTGGCCATTTTTCAGAAACCAAGGCCTAATTTATTTTAAAAAGAAACACAAAAATTAACCTAATCTCCAACATGTCTACCATAATGGGAAATGAATAGGTGAGAATTCCATCTAATTAGTAAACATTTATCCATTGCCAACCTGTGTTGGCAGTAAGGATACAAACCTTGCCCTCAGAAGCTTCTTGACTAGTGGAGAGGAAGATAAAGTGCAATGGAAGCACATAGAACTGGGCAGATAAGAGTCAGGACTGATATCAGTCTCAAGGAAAGCATTTTAGTTAACTCTTACTGCATAATAAACTACCCAAAATTAATGGCTTAAAACAGCCATATATTTGTTCATGATTCTTTGGTCAGGAATCCAAGCAGGGCTTGGCTGTTCCTTACAGCACTAACCAGGAATCTCTCATGAGGTTGCAGTCAGGTGGCAGGTAAGAGGGGAGGATCCAAGATGACTTCACCCATATGTATGGTGCCTTGATGGGGAGGGCTAAGATACTTGGACCCCTTTCTCTCTGTTTCCGTGTGGCTAGTTTGAGCTTCTTTTTTGGTGGCTGGTATTCTAAGCTGACAGCAAAGGCTGCAAATCGTTTAAGACTCAATCTCAGAAGTTCCATGGGATCGTTCCCACCACATTCTGTTGCTCACAACAGTAGACTCTCAGTGAGGGAGTTAACAAGGTCATATTGCAAAAGAGCACGTGGGGTGCGAGATTCTGTTGATGCCATCCCTAGAAACATAATATACCCTAGAAAGCTTCCTGCAAGTGATAGTGTGTGATCTAAGATTTGTTGGATGGGTTGGACTTGGAGGATAGTGTTCCAGCAGAAGCAACAGAGTGTGAGAATAGACAGCATTGAAAGTTTACAGAAATAGGCAGTAAAAGAACTTGCTCTCACCTGATTATGACTCCCCTGACTTTGAAATGTCTAGAAATAGAACTGTTGATTAGGTTGAGCTCAGTAGACTATGGTATCCCAATAGTGTTTTCTTAGATATCCACAACTGCAAGATGCCAGAGAGGGGTTTAGAAATGGAGGCCTCCAGAGATAGGTCTCTAGAGTCTTTTGTCACAATTAAAGCTGCCTGTTGTCAGAGGACACAAGGTCAGCATTACACAAACGTATAAAAACCATATTAAAAAAATATAAAAAAAAGGGTATTATGAGGTTTCAGATGGTTACTGAATTAAGCACATGAGATGGGTTTTGGCATTTTGAGGTAGTTAACTCTTTTCCCTTCTTGCAACCCTCTAGTCTTTAATAAAAAATAAACCAGCTTAAATTAATCATAATACTTAAATATGTGAAGGTGGTAGCAACTGATCTTTTTGTGCCATGATGCGTAATTAAGAGGGCTTTGGGTATCATAGCATAGAAACAATCAAGCCATGCACCACCACGTTGACCAGGTTGAAGGAGATATCACCATCAGGAGATTTATCATAAGCAAATGCTTATTGTCAACCCACTACCTATTACTATTTCTGGTGTCAGGGAGAACATATAAAAGTTTATGATCTAGAGTTTGCCTTTAAACAAGTTAAAATTTGCATGGCATTTGAGACACAAAAATATATGAAACACCAGGAGCTGTTACCAGCAGGATATGCTATACTACCCAATGAATGGTATGTACATGGAGTGGTATGAATTTTGTCCACAAAATTGTGGGTAGAATTTGAAGGAGGAGGAGGAATAAGAGGAACAATTTGAGCTTAGTCCTGAAAGGATAAGTAGATTGGATTTCCACATACTCATCTGTTGCAACATCTCTGACTCCAGACAGGAAAACTACACTCAGTGTTGCATTTTGAGCTGTACAAAAATATTTGAAGAACATTCATCTTTTTATCAGAAAAATAAAATGTTTGCTTTCATCCATCATTGCTAACTTTATCTCCCTTTAATTCAGTCTCACTGAAGTACCTCTCAGTGCACAGAATGCTCTGAAAAGAGACCTTTGCAGTTATTTTCAAGTGCCTTTTAGAGAGAGAGTTATATACTCATAGCTCTGAGTAGAGGTCCTGGTGAAAATCAACATGGAGCAATTAGAATATCTTCAGGGCTACAAGAGTGCATCTTTTGAATGGAGGTTTTGTTTTGTTTTGTTTTTTGTTGGTTTGTTTAGCATTTAACTGCCTCAAGTTTAGTATGATCTAATTAAATTGTATATTGCATTTAAACCACTGTATTCAACCAAAAATTTCTTCATTCACAGTTTTTGGTATAATGTATAGTCAAACAGATTGATACACACACACACACACACACATATATACTAACACACATATATACAAACACACTTTTTAAGGAAAAGAAGAAAATGATGCAAGTGATATAGATCACGGGAGAGTAAGGAAAATTATGTGTTCTTGGACAGCAGCATTAGGAAGACCAAGCAAGGTTTAAAGATTCAAAACAATAGCATTTAGCATCTCATACTTTTTATCATCCTTACCCAGCCATCAGAATGAAGAAAGACAGTGTCCAGCTGTAGCAGTAGTTTAGTAGCAGGAGAATTAGAAGTAAAGGTACTAGTGCCTGAGGGGTGGGTCATGAATTAATAATTGCTATGTGGCGGATGAGCCCCGTCAGAGGAGCTGAAAATGAGGAAGTTGCCTTGCAGAGCGTTATCAATCACTCAGTGACCATAACTTCCAGTAATTAGTGTATTTTATGGGCCTTTGCTTCAGTGGCTCGAAAGCACATATGCTCCAGTCACAGCTAAACTTTGCCAGAGTAATATTCCAGGATGATTTATCCTCCTGCTGCACTGGGATATAACCCTATATTAGGTGAAGATTGTGAACTAAGCTGCAGTAAAGTGTAAGTTTAGGTACAGTTTGCCCAGGTTAAGACCTCAATGTATCATACTTTTCAGCATTCATGGTTAGGCTACAGCAAGCAATCATTTTTAACAGTGAAACAAATAAAGCAATTAAAGCAAGAGCATTAGTATATTGTACTTGTGAATTACTGTTGCCCTCTCCCCATTTAAGTGTCCACTGTAATAAGCCCATTTCTAATTAAAAAAACACTCTATTAGAAACATTTATTTGTAATGGTGTCTTTTCTCCATTATTATTAGTAATCTGTGGGATAGAATGCAGGACCTTCTGAATGATAGAAACAAGATACTACTTGATTTGTTTCTTTGCACTACTGTGTTTGGGCTCCTTAAGTTAAAATAAATTTACTTTATATTGGTGGACTCTGGTAAGGATGAGTAGTTCTTTTCTAAATATTGGTACATGTTAAGGAGCACTCCTGGATGGGAATGTCACACTTAGTCTCTTTCTACTCAGAGAAAACATGATGTTTGGGAGCTCTCAGGAGCACTTGGTTCTTTTTGTACAGGCATAATGAGTTATTTGCCGTAGTTCACCCACTGTACTAGAAGTCTCTGGAGCCTTTGCAGACAGGATCTTTGCCATTGCCAAAACATCTGTAGAGCCCAGAGTTCCTAGTAATTTAACAAGCTTTGCCACCAACTTAGAGTGTGACCTTGGGCAAATTAATTAATACTCTGGAGTCTCCATTGAGCCATAATTCTGTTTGTGTTGAAGAAATCCTTAGAGTTTGTAGGAAAGTGCTTTGTGAAAGTAAGTATAAATTGAATAGGAAAAATATATATGCATGGTTCCACTGCATTCTTTTTAGAGTGATATGTGTCTACATCACTCTTAACAATGGAGTCCTTGAATTTTCTTAGACATCAGTGATAAACTAATTTTACCAAGCATAGATGCAAAGGTATACACAGTTTGATGTTTTGTTAAATTTATATCCCGTCTTTAATTTGCAATGTATTATAATAGCATACAAGTTAAACAATAATAGTAAAACAAACTAATTGTCTTTAATTAAAGTGAATTAGGTTTTGATTTTAATATATTTGATGTAGTGTGAACTGATAATGTGGAGGGTCCCAAAGGTTATTAGGGCATATTTCTGTTGGGCCTGATGGTGTTAGTAATAACCCTCTTCCTCATAGTTCTAGACATGAGCAAATATGTCACTTCATCAGTCTCTGTTACTCGCACTTATGCCCCTCTGCAGGGGTTGCAGATTCCACAAGTTATCAGCTAATGGCGTTATACATTAAAAATTGAAGCTTTCCTCACTCCGAGGCCTTTCAAGGCTTTGTTCTTAAGCCCTAGACACTTTGGAGTGCAGCTGCAAACTATAGGCAGAAGATTAAATTAATTTGTAACTCTTTTTTTTTTTTTTGGTCCTGCATTACTAAATCCTCCACATTTAATTGAAACCCTACTTCAAGACGCTTTGTGTTTCTCTGTTCTTTGTTGTCAGTTTAACCTTGGAAGCACTTTAACACTAGTAGATTGCTGTTATATCCTTTGGATTTTTTTTTAAACCATTCAGTAAGAGGGCAGTGAAATTGATACATGGGAAGAAAAGTAAAATCTTAGGGTAGATTTTGAGGTATTTAACATTTATTATGGTTTTTCACCAGCATAGTTTCAGATGATTTAAAACTCTCTTTCTGGGGCTGTGTAAATTGGTCTTGGGATGAAATCTCACCTAGGGAATTTTATGTAAGCTAGTAGTTAAGTCTGATTTTTTAACGTTTCCTTGTGTCTGAGTGTTCCAAAGTGGCTGCTGCGTTTCTATATTAGGTTTAACTGCAGTGTACAATCTAAATGCAAAATCCTTAAATGGAAATTTAATTGTGTAAAATGTGCACAAGGTAATTAAGAACAAATTCTAGAACATTTCATACTATAACGTCCTCCTTCAGCTAGATCACTGGCTATATTGAAAATGCTTATTTTCAATTTGCAGTTATGCTGAGAAACATAGAATGTGTCTAAATTAAGAATAAAAAAAAATCCAGTGCTCTTCAGTATAACTGTAAATTTTAAACTACTCCCACAACGTTGTTGATAGTTCTCAGTAGGAGACTTGATCACCAAAAACATGTCCTGAGTTTTTGTCCAGAGCTTGTTTTCTGGCTACAGTGTATGTTTTCTCTTTATCATTTATCACTCTGTGACAATAACTTATTATCAACAGAAGCCATTTTTTATTGTTTTGTAAATAAATACCTTCTGTCCTAACTTTTGTTAAAATACAAAGGTTTCCATCATGTAATTTTTATGACTTGGCAGTTATTATTACAAATATATATATATTTATCTAAATTATGAAATCCTACATATTTAAATACTGCTAACCCAAGAGCATTTCATCAATTGTGGTTCAAGAAATCAAAGATCAATAAGATGGCACTAAGGAACAGTCCTAGTTTTACAGTGAAATGTTAGTGGTTTACTGTTATTTAAATGTACTCCCAACTGGTTAAATGTTTTCAGAACCTTCTTTTTCTGCCTTTTACATAGTAAATTGCCCAGCAGTTTGTTGAACCTTAAATATTTGGAATTAAAATGCACTTTTTTATTTAACATTAAATAGAATCTTCTCTCTCCTCCCATTTTCACCCCAGCCTCCTCAAAATGAATAACGCTTTTCGAAATCTTTTACAGTGTGAGCTTCTCCCCTCCTGGGAGTGAAAAGAATGTGAGAGTCATTTGATGAATTGCTAGAGCTTAGTGTGTCCGCGTTTTTCAATATACTTTTTTTTAAACTGGACTTAGGCTGTCTCTGTTTAAATGCTTCCTTTGTAAAGATGATAAAGAAAGCAAAGATATCTATTGGCTTAGCCCTAATCTGTTTGCTTTGTTGCAATTCTTTTTTTTTTTCTTTACTTTAACTGTTAACCTATTTATAAATCTAAATCTACATACAAAGGTCATTGGTTGGCTGAACTTAAACCATTTTACTCAGTAAATTTAATTAAGAAAATACAGTGCAACTCATAAGCAAATGAGTTTTTTCCTAGTTTTAAACCAAACCACCCTCTTGAGTGCTGATTGCCTTGCCCGACCCCTGGTGATACAGAAACAGGCAAAATTAAAAAGGACATTAAAGCTTCATTAAATCTGAAACACATTTAGTACAGTGACATATCTGCAGGCCATTTCAGAGAAGATTACACACTCTCTTTTGTAAGTTTCCTAATTTATAATACCTTGACAATAAAAACTGGGGAAATGAAAGTAGATTAATACCCTACTAAGGGGTAAAAGATACAGAATGGCCCCGGTTTGTCTGTCTTCAGAATAGTCACACATAGCATGTGTGCTCCTGCTTCCCCATAAGGCTTCAGTATTTATTTTGACTTTTGATAACCTCCTGAGGAACTTCTTCTTTATGTAGCCATATCTGCTAAGAGCCCTTTTCCTTTTTCACCTTGTCTTAATAGAACTTGATAAAAGGGTTCTAAGACCTAACTATTTATTTCCTTCTACTATGCCGCAAGACTAATAGCACTAGACATAAGCACTAGAACAAATACCACAAGACATAAGCACTAGAACTGCATGAGACCCAGAAGGAAAAGGCAGCTCCCTTTCCAATGTCTTTAAACTGACGGCATTCAGTGCCACTGCCTCTTTTCACTGCTACAGAATTGGAATCCCTGGTCTGCTGCTGGAGTAGCACAGTGGTAGCCTTCTGAGCCAGGAGGTGGTGGTTGTGCTGCTGTGGCAGTGGTATGTACCAGTCAAAGACAAGGAACTGTTCTCTGTCCTCTAACTCCAGAAAGATCAGACCTGCAAGATACCTTAGAAGCAGTCCTCCCAGGAGCATAGTTGACAGGTAGAATTGAAGTCCCACAGGATGCCGGGAGAGTACACAGAAAGCAAAGTCAATCCCAGAATGATGAGTTCACAAGTTCAAGTACTGCCACCTGTCCCCAAGTAGGTTGATTAGAGGCCCCCAGCAGTCTAAGCCTACACCAAATTTTCTGTCAGTTCTCCTGCATGGCAGTATCTTACAGAGTAAGTGAATGACATCAGCCATCCTTATTTACCTCGTACCAGTTGTGACAGAGTGGGCCAAGTAAATAAGTATACATTCCCAAGGATGCTGTAGCCTGGCGTCTCCAAAGTAGAACAATGATGACTTGAGAATTTGAGGCAATGTTAAAGTGGGAAGAATTCACATTTTTCACTTTATTCCATCCCTTTTTTCTAAGCCTTCCATTTATCATTGCTTAATTCTTTAAGTCCCAAGCACCAATGTCCACTGTTGACAACCTGCCAGGAAATTTAGATTTTAACCATATATGGGGTGGACACATTTCTTCACCAGTAAGCCATGTAGTTCAGAATTCTTCCACAATGACATATTCAAACATGCACCCTCATAAATGACCAAAAACCTGAAGAAAGACTTGAGATAGAATGTTCTGATGTTTTCTAGTAGTTCTTAAACTGCTAGCCTGTTGAGGTGAGAGACCCTCCTCTTGATGGTTTTCTAATAGGTCAGTGTGATGATAGGCAACAGCTTTTGGTGAGCTGTCACTGTCTGCCCAGTCAGTACTGAATGGTCCAGACCCCTCATCCACCAGTTACTGCCACGATAGGCCTCCTGAGTCAATATCATTGTCCAATCAATTCATTGGCAAAAAACTTACTGTATTATAAAATGTAGGCAGACTTACAGCTTGTATTGAATGGAAGCGGGGTAGAGGCAGTGGATTGGAAAGCTAAATCCTTCCTCTTCCTAGGTTAATAACAGTACATAGACATCAAAAGTAATGACACAAAACTGTGAGAGTTTGGTTAACGTCCTCACTCTCTTTCTTTCACCCAGTCTTGTGGTATTTTTGCTATTTATACTTGGATAGATTACAAAATAAATGAAATAATGATAGTTTAACTTTATGTCTTGAAAATCAATGAACACTGAGTATTCAAAGCACAAGTACAAGGTAATGAAACTTACCAGGTATACAAAGCAGATATAAACATACACACACACACACACACACACACACACATCCAAATGAATGTTGGCCCTCTCAAGGTAGTCACCTTACAAGGTCATATAGTTTAGTTCTTTAAATTGCTTTTGCCCAGTTGAGCTTAGAACTTTCAAAATTAACCTCAGAACCTTCATATCTATCCTTACTAAGTGGCAAAATCTTTATCCCTTGAAGGTGCCTGTGGGTTTTGGTGATACCCATAGGCCATTTAAACCTTAGTCCACAAATAATTTACATGATTAACAACCTATGAGGTATAATTTTAAGTCCAAAATAAAATGTAATTCTAATAAAATGAAGTAGATATTCTTCTGTTATTTGAAATGATTCTAAACATAATTTCAAAAGAGGAGTTCAAAAATAGTTGGGGCAGTGTCATTGTCTTTGGAATGAATGCACAACTCAAGATCTGAAAAGTTAGTGGGATATGCTGGAAAGAACACTGGATTAAATTGTAAGTCTTGGATACATTCCCTGTATTACCACATTAACCATGTGGGAACTCCTTTAGTGGGATTCTGGGGTTCTAATCTATAAAGTGGATTGATGGTCTTTTAAATCCATTTCAGCTTTAAAGTTCCCAACATCGCAATTCCATTGTGAAAGTAGTTAAAAGCACATATAGAGGGTTTCAGGACTGAGGAATAGTCCGCATTATGAAATTGCAAATTTTGCCACTGTTTTCTGTAAGTTTTGTCTGTGTTTGGCTTACTGTTAAATCTGGTCTTATTACTTTATACCAAGCCTATTCCTGGTTCAATCATTTTGTTTTTACGGGTAAGGATCCAAAGACAAAAATTAAGTAACTGGTCCAGAAACACATGCAGTTTACAAATCAGGATAAACAAGAAGCTCTAAGAATTCACGTTCCCAATTTCAAACTTAGACCCACAATTCTGACTTCACATTCTTGAAGTGAGCATTTTCCCACTAGTCATCGATCTTTTCATCTAACTAACAAATGGATGAAAATAGTTTAAAATTTTCACCTTCATAATGTGGCCTCTCAGATCCTGGGATGTGCTTGTAACAGAAAACTTTACAGTACTCTGGACTAGGAACAATTAGGTGTTCCCATTTTATAGTTGGAAAAGCCCATAATTTCTTATAGTTTTATATCTCTGTCTAGAAGAAACTGTTGCTCACTTCTAAATGTGTGTAATGCCCATAGAGCTGAGAATATTCCTAAGAGAAACTAGATAAGTGTAATTTTTAATTGTTAAAATTAGAATGTTTTATCAAGGATGCGATGTCCATTGAAATCATGTCCATTCTAAATACAGCTCTTAATGTAATTACAGCAATAATTTAGTTCATGCATTTCAGATTATGAGCCTTGTTTTTTTGCTGGATAAAATTCTGAAATTTAGTACTTGTCTGTCTTAAGGAGATCTGCCCTGCATGCAAATCTGTAACTAGACAAATATTATTTCCTTTCCCAGCTTGCTCTTGGGAGGTTTCCATATCCTCAGGTAAGATTGTTCATTACTGCCGTTTGCCACTGTGACATTCATTCCTATGTATGAAGGTTCAGGGAGCAATTGTGAACATTTGAGTCACATACAAATAAATCTGTCCTGTTAAATTGAAAAGTGATATCTTAAAGAAATCATTTAGAAGTCTCTATTGATTTTTTTATTTTTTTTAAACTCCAGGTTTTTTCCTCTTTCTTAAAGGTTGAAAGCGATTATCATGTTCTTCCTTTATGTGACATTGGGGATGTTTTTCCTTATCCTGGCCCAGTACTGTGTGCTCATGTTGAGGTTGGAGGAGAAGCACATCCATTTCTTGATACAGTCTTTGAGCTTTTAGATTCAGTTAAAATTATTTGAATTAAAGAATTAAAATGGAAGATAAAAAAAAAATCTAATCTAGGTCATTATTTTTGCTAAGCAAATAAAATGGGCCTCTAATTTTATGAGGGTGTGATTTGCCACGTATTATTTTCAGAAATTTTCCTTCCTCCTATCCACATTTCTAAGAAAACAAACTGTCAGTTTTTCTAGCATTGCTGACTATGATCTTTATAATTTCTTTAAGATTTTTATTATAGAAGTATTCTAGCCCTTAAAATGTATTTTGTGGTTTGAAAATGATTCCCTAGTGTGAGGTTGGAGGGATATGTGAAATGTCTAGGGACATGAAAAATGAATGATTTGACTGTTTTCCTTTAGTCGTTGCCTACTGTTTTTCTGACATCTTGGTCTGTACAGGCCAAACTGCCTAGAGGCATGTCTGATTTAAAGGTGGTGTTGGTCTCTGCTCTTTAAGCATCTATTAACTTGCTATTATTATGCAAATAACTGTTGTATTACACATACTAATTTATGCATAGTTAGATTATGCAGATGCATCACAAACACGGTTATTGAATAATAGGATGGAGCTTATTCTACCATCTTTATAAGCTGTTTTAAGCAAATTCTCCTGACACTCATGTGGACATTTAAAGACCCTTCACTCACTGAAAAGTCTTCTGTATCCTTTCCCTTTTACAGTTAAAGCCATTATATGAGTGGAAGAGAAATTGTCTAAGTTGTTGAGTTCAAGAGTATCGGTCTTGGGTTTCAAATTTATAGATTTCTTTTTGTAAACATATTCTTTTCCTTAAAGAGAAAATCTAAAATATAATAGCTTGGCATGCATGCTTGCATTTGGTGAGATTTTAGTGTACATAGCCTTGTTGTTTAGCTCTAGGTAGCCCATCAAATTAAAATCAAATTTTCAGGATTTACGGCTCATTAGAATATTTATCTTGGTAAGCCTCTTATTCTGTCAGTGATTTTTATGCAATACACCATTTGGCCAACTAAGTAAACTCCAATTTTGAGATCTATATAATAGGTCTCTCAAACAAGTCTTAGAAAACTTGTAAGCCATCTAATAAAAATGCCAGAGATTAAGAATGTAGCCATATTCTTGAGATTCCTAATCTCTGGAGTAATTAATCAGTGATATTTGGTGAATGATAATCTAAGAAACAGATTGTCATTGCATTTGACAAATGAAGCATTTGAAGGCTACAGTCACATTTGGGAAAAGTCTGTACACCTTTTGCAATGTTGTTTTCCTGAATGTCTAAGTACACATTTAATTGATCAGTCAAGTGGAAGTTGGACATTTCTAATGTGCTGAACTCCCTAGTTAGCACTAACCTTTATGCCAGAACGGGGGAAAAACTGTTTTCTTTGAATCCTGATAGATATTGTCACCAAATTGAGATTTTTCAAACAGAAGCTGCTTTGATACCATAAGGCCTATTTTCCAGATCTTTCAACAAGAGCTCGTTGTGCTTCATTGCTAGAGTCAAAATTTTTAGTGCACTTAGCATTTATCTTACAGACTTTGTACTATAGACTGAGGGTTTGGAAAAGATACTTTATAAAAGCCCTCCACCCCCACCCACCCCCCGCCCTGAAAAAAAAAAAAAACAACACTTTAAAAAATGTATGTTTTTATAATATAACAAAGGCTGGGTTATGAAATAACACCTTCTCTTTAGCCATATTATCTCACCTGAACTCCCAGCCACTCTGTGAGGTAGGCCTTCTCTCATTGAACAAGCAGAATGGCTAATTTGCTCACTGTTGAACTGCAGCTGGTTTGGTTCCATTGACATCCCAAGTGGAATAGGCAAGAGTGAATCATAGACTCTCAGGTTTGGAAGGGATCTCAGCCATCATTGAATCAAACCTCTCCGTGATATCCCTGAAAAGCAAACCTCCATGCTTTGCTTAAACACCTCCAGTGGCGGGAAACTCACTACTTTTCAAAGCAACCTTAGTGTCGGATCAGTGTTCTATTCACTGAGCTGAGGGCTGCTCCATCCTAATTCTCACACACTGGTCTGGTCCTTGAGGACATGGAAGCCATTCATGTATCCTTCGGGTCACATAGTTTTGAATCCCTTCTGCATCCAGAACTGGGGAGAGTACTAGGGCATTGATGCTCAAAAATCAAATCAGAGCACCAGATCTGAGCTCTCTTCACTGGTGGCAAGTTGAGGAGAGTGGTTTATTGGAAAGAGCTCTGGACCAGGAGCCAGAAGATTGGAATTAGAACCCAGTTTTCCCACAAACTCTCTGGTCACCTCAGACCTTAATTCTTGCTTGGTGACTCCTCGAGGTGTCAGTTTCCTCATCTCTAAAATGAGGATCCTGATACCTACCTTTCCTATTTGATTAGCGGAGATGTGCAAATCAAATGAAATTATGGATATGAAACCACTTGGAAAAATACAAAGGGCAACTCCACTGGCCCTAATGTTGGGCTGCCACACAAATCAGAATTTCTGTCAGCTGAAGGGAACCTTTGGAAAAAGATGTTCTCAGCAATCTTCCAGCTGCAACTGGAGCAGGGCACAAAATGAGCAGAGAGAAAAGCCGGGAGGAGAAGCTATCTTCAAGATTCATCCTTCACCCAGCCCAACATCAGTGCTGCTGACAGCATCATTAGCAGCTCCTCTTCCCACCAGTGACACAGTGGATATCTGGTGGGGTACATATGAGGGAGGAGTGTTGGGAAGATATTAAGGAGAGTCAGTGGCCTGGGGCCAACATAGAGGTTAAAGGGCTGGGTTTTTGTTGAGATAATCATTCTGTATGGATTTGATTGTTTTGTGGGTTGGATTTTTATTTGTTATTTGAAAGCATTATCTTTCCTTTAGGAAAGTTTCCTTTTAGTTTCCTTTTAGGCCTTATGATTGCAGTCTCCTTGGCATGCAGTTTAGGACATTATAGAGGAAAAAAGGATTAAGCGCCATTACAAATGCACAATCTTATTATTAGGGCTTATAATAGGAAGAACAGTGATGTCTTGGATTCATCTAGCACTTTTACCACATAGCGCTCCAAAGCATTTTCATTTCTGTTTTCTGACTCAGCTTTACATCCTGCCTGCTCAGACTATTCTTTTCAGCCTCCAGGTGAGCAAACTAAGGCTCGGAGAGGTGTAGCATCTTACCTCAGGGAGAAATGGCTCCAGTTAGGGGTAGGACTTGCAGGCAACTAGACCACTTAACTGGCTCTGTGTATTCTTAATTTGCTTGGCTATTTGTATCATGCTCACCTTCCCTCTCAGACCCACCAACCCCTTCTCCTAGTTTGCCTTCTCTGCCCTGGGGAGGCCTCTTGTATATATGAGAAATGCTGAGCATGGGAGGGTTGTGCAATTGTAGATGATGACAAGACCATTCCCTAGAGCCCTTCTGCTTTTCTTACCATGTGTTTAGCAGAGTGACAGGAGGATCCCGAGGGCCCCAGAGCTCTCACTGACCCCAGTGTCATTAAATTCTGGGTGCCTGTGGAGCATAAACCACAGTGGAATAATAAAAATTTTAAACATCTTGCAAACAGTGTCTCAATTTCTTGAACGCTTTAGCTTTAATAGTAGTCTGGAAAAATGTGCAGGTCTGCGCAAGGACTGGAGCTGTGTGTAGTTAACCATGTAGCTCCAAATTCAGTTGACTTAAAAAACATGATGGTGGACAATGGCTTGTTTAATGACACCATAATTTAGGAAAAATGAAAAGGATTGCCTGCTAAAAATCATCATCCTTCATTCAAACTTAACAGTAGTGCACTGCATTAGGATGATAGGAAATCCATTAAGGAAACTTCTCAGGGGATGTGCCAATTCTGGCATTTGGAAATTTGATAAGTGAGATGCCACAAGAAAGTGAAGATAATACAGATACAAATGTATTTAAAATACTTTTGCATCTATAAAAATGTTTTTCTTCTTTTGGCTACAATTCCTGATCTTGGTTAATAAATTACATCAAAATGACCTGAAGTTAAAAAGAGGGAAAAAATCTGAGCAAATAGCGCCCCTGGTATTGTAAAGCTTTGAATGTTTTCACACCCCATTAATTTATTACTTCTCTTTCTTCATCTTTAAATTTCATTTAAAAAAAAAAATTCCTACTCCCCGCTGCTGCAGTGATTTTCATCTTGTTGTTAATTTTCCCTGCTCCATATGGAGCTCCAGACATTTCACCTGGAGGCTGTACTAGATTTTACTGTAGTGATCGTACTTCCGGAGGCCAAAACTGTCATTTAGGGTTCCTGGTGCATCTGTCTGCGCCAGGCTTTTCACTGGCTTGGGAGAGTGTGAATAACAAATTGGATGCACCTGAGATTCGGATGATTAGTGTGTTTTGTGAATCTCCACGACTTGTAAGCAGATAGCTGTAGGGGGGAGGGCTAAACAGCAATTGTGGGTGAATCTGTACTCACACCTTACATTTGGGGCTTTGCAAGGGAAGTGCAAACATCCTAGGCAGTCTGAGTGCAGAGAGAGTAACAAATATTTCATCCTGCCTTGTCATTGATTAGAAAAGAGCCTTTAATTTCATTTCACCCCATGTTGTGATTAATTTGCATTCTTTGTCAGAAGTTAATGGAGTTTTTTATGGTTCACTCTGAAATCCTTGAAGACATCAGACTTGATCTGATGTTTATACAACCGCCAGCGGAATTTTTTCATTTGATTGATGGCAAGCTTGATGTTATTCCAAACGGCTTTTTAAGCTGTTTTTAAGAATTATTTGAATCAAATGCAAGTAAGATGTTGTAACGATCAAGATTATCTGTTAAAAATCTGTTTCAAATAAAGACGATGATAAGTAGTAAAAAGGATCAAAAAGATAAGAGAAAGTGAACAGTGATGTAATTTGTTAAAAATACTTAAGAATGGCATTTAAGTAAATTATTGGGGCATATAGATAAGGTCACTTTTATTAAAAAAAAAATCATCTTACCAAATGGAATAATCAAGGCTAAAGTAAAAAGAAATCTGGATCCTTTAGGATTAAAAACCTTTACCACCAATTGGTAATTCTCATTTATTCTGCCAGCTTTTGTCACCAGTATACGAAATAGAGATCTACTGTTCTTAACTCAAGGAGACAGGGCTGTCAGGCCTGTTAGCTGAACAAAATGATGACATATTACTTGTCTGAATAAAGAGGCATTCTTAAATCCCAGTACAAGTCAAACATAAGTGGATAATAGAGGAGTTTAAGTGAAAGACATGCATTCTTAATAGTATTATGACTGGTCTTTTTCACAAGATAATACAGAAATGAAAATGTCCTATTGTTAAAAGCAAAATACCCAAGTTTGTGGGTGAGAGAAATGTGTGTTCACCCCTATACTGCAATATATCAAAGTGTAAGAGGAGCTGTAGGTGGTGTTTGCTTCAGAACCCCCTGCTACTAACCAAGGAAATATGTTTTGCAAATGCTTTTTGATTACTAATACCATTTGTTTGATTTGAGGGCTTTGCCTTGCTTCAGTAGATTCTTGCTTTGCTGTGATTGCTGCTAGTGAAAGTTACTCATAGGTCAAAAGGCACTTTCATTTCAAACAGATTAATTTATTTGCTATATTTGAAAGCTTGCTAAACAATTGGGCAGTCTTAATTGAAGTTAACTGCTTTCTGATCCTTGTATTAACCTGATCTAAGGTCCTTTTTATTATATCTAATCCATATTATTGACCAATTTGCCCTGTTTTCATTTAAATGTAAGCAGCTTGTCAAGGAGAAAATATTTTGTTTAACTTGGCATGGAAACCTGCTATTTTAACATGTTTTTTTTTTTTTCAATTGACAGAATGTCTTTTAAACATTTACTTATTTCTAATAATAAATTGTGTTCTGGATAAAGCATTTGTTTCATAATAGAGTAGAAAGCATATATTTTTAAAACTACGTAAGAATATTAAACACTTTTCAAATGCTACTGTCAAAATACTAGAATTTTTACGCTTAATTTTGTTGGTGTCTTAAAAGCCTTTCACTGATATGCTGTTACTAATCCTAATTGTGATTGTATAATATTATTTTATATTCAGTGTTAAATTTATCATTATCTTGGTTATGCAGTAACGTACTGATCATGCCTGAACCAAGTGAGATTTGTAAAATGCTTACAGATTTTGTTCTCTTTGGAAAGACATATTTGGAATCTATCCTTTGTGACATGAATTTTTTAAAGTTCAGAATATCAAGAATTTCAGTAAGTTTTTTGTATTATCCAATTTTTTGTATTAGGTTTCTAATCAAAGAAAAAAAATAGCAGTGGCTAATTACCCAAACTGCAAGAACTTACCTTTAACTGGTAAGAGCCCAAAAGAGCAAATTGTGTGTGATTTTTTTTCCTAAACATATTTCTAAGCTGCATGTTTTAATCCATTGATTACTTTTGTCCTATTTAAGATATAGACACTTAAAATATACTGATATTTCAAGCCATTAGATCAGATTTTAATGTTCTGTAAACTGCAGAGGTAAAATTTAAGTGATATGAAGTTGCTCTGTTATACATATTTGCTTCTTCCCAGGAGTTTTTTGATTGCCTATGTCAAATTCTTCTTCAGATATCCATCTCATCCTTATCAAGAAGTATCATAATTTTATTTGCTTAGACTAAGCTAAAGACAAGAGGTGGGTTTTTAATATTCCCTTAAAATAGGGCAGAAATTAATGTAAAATGGAAGAGAAATCATCCCCTAAGTATGGGCAACTTAGAAATGTGAAATTTTTCATTTAAGATAAACTACTTGTTAAAACCTGAGTTGAAGTATATTTAGTTAGCCAGCTAGGTTAGTGAGTCTTATCTTTTTTTAAGCATTAACCCTATGTCGGGTCGATTTTGTAGTACCTTTTAAATTATTATATGACCCATATCTCAGTTCAATTCAGGGTATATTTGTTGTTGATTGTTTACTCTGTGCCTGCCACTGCTAAGCATTGGGTGTACAGAAATGAAACAGATATGGTGCCTGCTATAAAAGAGCCCAGTCCAGTGGGGGAAAAAAAAACATAAAACAAATAAGGCAGTTGCAGTAAAAGGAAACCTACAGAAGGTGGGACACTCTGGCCTCAAGAGGAAGAGGGAGTGGTCAGCTCAGTGTAGGAAACCTCAAAGGTTTCAGAGTAATGCTTGTGCTCAGGCTCTCAGGCTCCAAGAATAGCTAAGAACTTTCCAGGCATTCTAGTCAACAGGAGCATCACATGGTAAAAGGTAAGTGTCTAAAATAATACATTGTATTTGGTGCGTTTCCAGTAGTTTAACTCAATAGGGTACTATTATTATTACTTTCATTTCCCTGACAGTTTTGCAATTTCCCTAGGTAACTTTTAAAGTAACACCAGAAGATGGGGAAGTAGGTAGAGGGAAGGGAAGAGTTTTGGAGGAGGAAGGTAGTATATCAGGATGGAGATGGTGAGTTTAGCAGAAACCAGATAACAAATTTGGGTTTGAAAATTTCATGAATCCTTTGACTGGGAGCCCGTTTGAGGTTGGAAAGTATTGCATTTAAGATCTCTCTCTCTCTGCCCCTGACAGAAACCCTTAGGAGTTCCCTGCTACTCTCTACACATATGACTTGGCACATCATTGGACTTTTTCCAGACTGCTGTGGGGGAATTATCATGATCAAATGAGCTAATGCCTAAGAGAACACTGTGAAAAATATAAGGTGGAAAACATAAACAAGATAATATTAGTATTATTTAAATTTCCCAAAAGCAGTTTAGGGATTTACCTGTGCAACTCTGAAAATATATGACCATGTCACACATCAGGTAGGACTAAAATGAATTGCTTTTCTGATCCCACAAGAGCCTTCCTTTGTAGTCTTTCTTTTTTGAGTTATAATTTATCATTCACAATCACAATCATAAAATACAGAATTTTATGCAGAATCTGCTCATTTTTAGTTCCATAACTGGGACCCATGATTCTTTTATAATCTTTAAATAATTAATGTAGCCTAGAAATAGAATTGATGTTTGAAGTGATGACCTCTGGCTTTCAGGTGGCGACTTTGCCATCTTCTCTCTCTCCTAGGCTCTGTGGTCCAGGAGGCCTTCCACTTTTCCCCACTTTGGATTATTGATGCTGTCTGGTACTTCATGTAATCATAGAATTTCTAGATATGAAGAAATCTTACAATGATGTAGTCCAACTCCTTTATTATACAGATGAGGAAATGGAGTTTCTTAGTCATTAAATGACTCCCTCATGATTACCAGATATTAGGCACCAAGGTCAGACTGTCACCTGTCCCCAGTTCAGTGGTCTTTTCACTCTAGAAGGATGATGGGGGTGTGGGAGGATGTTGTGCAAGAAGCACTCAAGAGATTTTGAGTCCAAATGGTCATCCTTATTTTACATTTCTGCTTTAATTTTCCATGGCTGCTCAAGCAAATACCTTGCCATGGCTTAAACAATGGGAACTTTTTAGCTCTCCATTTTGAGGCTAAGAGAAAAAGTCCAAATCAAGGCATAATCAAGGTAATGCTTTCTTCCTGAAAATTGGCATTCCAGGGCTCGCTGTGGCAATCGTTGGTCTTTGGCTCCTCCTCCATCTCTTAGCAGTGCACAGGGTGTCCTCTCCTGGCCTCTCTGTTTTCTTCTGAGTCTCTCTGAATTTCAGTTTCTTGCTTCCTGTGGCTTTCCCCCATCTGTCTGTTTTATTCTGCTTATATAGGACTCCAGTAATAGGATTAAGACCCACCCTGGGCCACACCTTAACTGATGTGACCTCATCAAAAGGTCCTACTTACAATAGGTTCTCATCCCCAGGAATGGATTAAGCTTAAAAACCTGTTTTTCTGGGGTACATGCAGCTCCAAACCACCATAGTACCCATCCACTCAGGTACTGCTTTCAACTAGTATATCTCCAGAGATGGAAATTACTGTCCCAAGATGCTCAATGCCTGCCAGGTAATTGCTGAATGGATAATGGATCCCTCAAGGGAACGTGTTCCTCAGCAGCAGTAGTAGCAGCAGCAACAGAGAAAGACATCAACTTTTATTGTTCTCCAGTGTTTTACTTATCACCATTTAATATAGAAAACTTGGGTAGATTTTGGGCTAGGGTCTTATTGGTATCCACGCTAAAAAGACGGTAGACCTGACCATGCTCCATCTGAACACGGATTACTTTTTAGATGTCCAGCAGTTCTGGATTAATGCCTTGAGGGTGAGGGTGTAGGAATTCTTCCTCAATGAAAATGTTGATGCTAAGAACCTAACAACCCACTTTAGTGCCAATAAAACAGACATGATAAATGCCTTGAAAAATCAATGAGTTGCCTAAAAGGAGCCCAGCTGATTGGATTTAAGACAAGAGGTTCAGGAGACACCTGGTGGAATGAGTGTTCCGGGGACTGCTAGGAGCTAAAAATGGAGATAATTTTCTGTTTATCCACAGAGCCAAGGTGTTTGTGTCCAGGGAATCATGGGAAACTGAGGCAGCCAATTAAAACCAAGTGTGGACCCTATTATGTATATTGTAAAGATCTACAGATGGTGACCACCATGGGGAGAAAGGAAGAAAAGCTGGCAAATGGAATATTCTTGTGTGGGAAAGATCCATTGGCATGTAGTTAAGAGGAGGGAAGACCAAAAGGAGGTAATGAAATTTGTATTCTGTTCAGAAACAGGTTGCAGAGAGCATCCTTTGGAGCATGAGAAGACCTTGACTCTAGGCCTGGTTTTGGTTTTGTAAAATAAACAAAAGAAAGTTTCCAACCAAAAGCCTCCCTGGGGTATAGGAGCTTGAGGCAACAGCAGTACCTCCAGCCTTTGCTCTTTGGACAGCTTTATGCTTCCTTGCTAGCCAGGCAGCTAGAAATGTCCAATGCTTTAGGGCAGAGGATACTGGGAGGCAGCGAGTGACATACCCAACAAATATACGTTGAATTACATTGCTGACCTGAGTTTTAGTCCTGGCTTCTCTTATTGTTTGACTTAATTTTTTTCAGACCCCAGTCTCCTAATCAGAAAAATGAGGGAAATATCCTAGGTCAGTCATTTACAGAATCATGGGAAGAGAAGACACAGAGGAGGTGGGAATCCAGGATTACACAAGCACACATACAAATACAAAGGCAGCTCTGCTTTTTTCTGTTAATTTTTTTAATGTATCAAAGTAATATTTTGTATTAACTGTTTCACTTTGCTAAAATTGTTGGAATACAATATACCAGAAATGGGTTGGCTTTTACAATGGGAATTTATTATCTTAAAATTTACAGTTCTTGGGCTGTGAAATTGTCCAACTCAAGGTATAGCAGAACAATACCTTTTCTGAAGAAAGGTCGCCAGCACCTTGGACACCTCTGTCACATGCGAAGGCACATCGTCAGTGCCTGCTGGTCCTTCTTTCCGGGTTCAGTTGCTTTCAGCTACTGGTTCCAGTGGCTTCCTCTGTGGGTCCTCTCTTAGCTTCTCCAGGACTTTTCTCTCTAAGCTCCCTCAGCCTTTTCTGTCCTTTATCCTCTCATAAAGGACTCCAGTTAAAAGATTAAGG
This sequence comes from Choloepus didactylus, assembly GCF_015220235.1. Lineage (NCBI taxonomy): Eukaryota > Metazoa > Chordata > Mammalia > Pilosa > Megalonychidae > Choloepus > Choloepus didactylus. The sequence continues at coordinate 110,901,671 of NC_051310.1, read as the reverse complement.
GAGGCGGGGCAAGATGGCAGACTGGTGAGCTGTATGTTTTAGTTACTCCTCCAGGAAAGTAGGTAAAAAGCCAGGAACTGCGTGGACTGGACACCACAGAGCAATCTGTCTTTGGGCATACTTCATACAACACTCATGAAAACGTGGAACTGCTGAGATCAGCGAAATCTGTAAGTTTTTGCGGCCAGGGGACCCGCGCCCCTCCCTGCCAGGCTCAGTCCCGGGGGAGGAGGGGCTGTCAGCTCCGGAAAGGAGAAGGGAGAATTGCAGTGGCTGCTCTTATCGGAAACTCATTCTACTGATTCAAACTCCAACCATAGATAGACTGAGACCAGACACCAGAGACTCTGAGAGCAGCCAGCCCAGCAGAGAGGAGACAGGCATAGAAAAAAAACAACACGAAAAACTCCAAAATAAAAGCAGAGGATTTTTGGAGTTCTGGTGAACACAGAAAGGGGAAGGGCGGAGATCAGGCCTTGAGGCGCATATGCAAATCCCGAAGCAAGGCTGATCTCTATGCCCTGTGCACCTTTCCTTAATGGCCCTGGTTGCTTTGTCTATTAGCATTTCAATAACCCATTAGATCTCTGAGGAGGGCCGTTTTTTTTTTTTTTTTTTTTTTTTAAATCCTTTTTGCTTTTTCTAAAACAATTACTCTAAGAAGCTCAATACAGAAAGCTTCAAAGAATTGCAATTTGGGCACGTCAAGTCAAGAGCAGAACTAAGAGAGCTCTGAGACAAAAGGCAATAATCCAGTGGCTGAGAAAATTCACTAAACAACACAACTTCCCAAGAAAAGGGGGGTGTCCGCTCACAGCCACCATCCTGGTGGACAGGAAACACTCCTGCCCATCGCCAGCCCCATAGCCCAGAGCTGCCCCAGACAACCCAGTGTGATGGAAGTGCTTCAAATAACAGGCACACACCACAAAACTGGGCGTGGACATTAGCCTTCCCTGCAACCTCAGCTGACTGTCCCAGAGCTGGGAAGGGGGAGCAGTGTGAATTAACAGAGCCCCATTCAGCCATCATTTGAGCAGACTGGGAGCCTCCCAGCACAGCCCAGCAGCCCAGAACTGCCCTGGGGGGACGGCACTCACCTGTGACATAGCACAGTCATCCCTCAACAGAGGACCCGGGGTGCACAGCCTGGAAGAGGGGCCCACTTGCAAGTCTCAGGAGCCATACGCCAATACCAAAGACTTGTGGGTCAGTGGCAGAGACAAACTGTGGCAGGACTGAACTGAAGGATTAGACTATTGCAGCAGCTTTAAAACTCTAGGGTCATCAGGGAGATTTGATTGTTAGGGCCACCCCCCCTCCCCGACTGCCCAGAAACACGCCCCACATACAGGGCAGGCAACACCAACTACACACGCAAGCTTGGTACACCAATTGGGCCCCACAAGACTCACTCCCCCACTCACCAAAAAGGCTAAGCAGGGGAGATCTGGCTTGTGGAGAACAGGTGGCTCGTGGACGCCACCTGCTGGTTAGTTAGAGAAAGTGTACTCCACGAAGCTGTAGATCTGATAAATTAGAGATAAGGACTTCAACTGGTCTACAAACCCTAAAAGAACCCTATCAAGTTCAGCAAATGCCACGAGGCCAAAAACAACAGAAAATTATAAAGCATATGAAAAAACCAGACGATATGGATAACCCAAGCCCAAGCACCCAAATCAAAAGACCAGAAGAGACACAGCACCTAGAGCAGCTACTCAAAGAACTAAAGATGAACAATGAGACCATAGTACGGGATATGAAGGAAATCAAGAAGACCCTAGAAGAGCATAAAGAAGACATTGCAAGACTAAATAAAAAATGGATGATCTTATGGAAATTAAAGAAACTGTTGACCAAATTAAAAAGATTCTGGACACTCATAGTACAAGACTAGAGGAAGTTGAACAACGAATCAGTGACCTGGAAGATGACAGAATGGAAAATGAAAGCATAAAAGAAAGAATGGGGAAAAAAATTGAAAAACTCGAAATGGACCTCAGGGATATGATAGATAATATGAAACGTCCGAATATAAGACTCATTGGTGTCCCAGAAGGGGAAGAAAAGGGTAAAGGTCTAGGAAGAGTATTCAAAGAAATTGTTGGGGAAAACTTCCCAAATCTTCTAAACAACATAAATACACAAATCATAAATGCTCAGCGAACTCCAAATAGAATAAATCCAAAAAAAACCCACTCCGAGACATATACTGATCACACTGTCAAACATAGAAGAGAAGGAGCAAGTTCTGAAAGCAGCAAGAGAAAAGCAATTCACCACATACAAAGGAAACAGCATAAGACTAAGTAGTGACTACTCAGCAGCCACCATGGAGGCAAGAAGGCAGTGGCACGATATATTTAAAATTCTGAGTGAGAGGAATTTCCAGCCAAGAATACTTTATCCAGCAAAGCTCTCCTTCAAATTTGAGGGAGAGCTTAAATTTTTCACAGACAAAGAAATGCTGAGAGAATTTGCTAGCAAGAGACCTGCCCTACTGGAGATACTAAAGGGAGCCCTACAGACAGAGAAACAAAGACAGGACAGAGAGACCTGGAGAAAGGTTCAGTACTAAAGAGATTCCGTATGGGTACAATAAAGGATATTAATAGAGAGAGGGAAAAATATGGCAAACATAATCCAAAGGATAAGATGGCCGATTCAAGAAATGCCTTCACGGTTTTAACATTGAATGTAAATGGATTAAACTCCCCAATTAAAAGATATAGATTCGCAGAATGGATCCAAAAAAATGAACCATCAATATGTTGCATACAAGAGACTCATCTTAGACACAGGGACACAAAGAAACTGAAAGTGAAAGGATGGAAAAAAATATTTCATGCAAGCTACAGCCAAAAGAAAGCAGGTGTAGCAATATTAATCTCAGATAAAATAGACTTCAAATGCAGGGATGTTTTGAGAGACAAAGAAGGCCACTACATACTAATAAAAGGGGCAATTCAGCAAGAAGAAATAACAATCGTAAATGTCTATGCACCCAATCAAAGTGCCACAAAATACATGAGAGAAACATTGGCAAAACTAAAGGAAGCAATTGATGTTTCCACAATAATTGTGGGAGACTTCAACACATCACTCTCTCCTATAGATAGATCAACCAGACAGAAGACCAATAAGGAAATTGAAAACCTAAACAATCTGATAAATGAATTAGATTTAACAGACATGTACAGGACATTACATCCCAAATCACCAGGATACACATACTTTTCTAGTGCTCACGGAACTTTCTCCAGAATAGATCATATGCTGGGACATAAAACAAGCCTCAATAAATTTAAAAAGATTGAAATTATTCAAAGCACATTCTCTGACCACAATGGAATACAATTAGAAGTCAATAACCATCAGAGACTTAGAAAATTCACAAATACCTGGAGGTTAAACAACACACTCCTAAACAATCAGTGGGTTAAAGAAGAAATAGCAAGAGAAATTGCTAAATATATAGAGACGAATGAAAATGAGAACACAACATACCAAAACCTATGGGATGCAGCAAAAGCAGTGCTAAGGGGGAAATTTATAGCACTAAACGCATATATTAAAAAGGAAGAAAGAGCCAAAATCAAAGAACTAATGGATCAACTGAAGAAGCTAGAAAATGAACAGCAAACCAATCCTAAACCAAGTACAAGAAAAGAAATAACAAGGATTAAAGCAGAAATAAATGACATAGAGAACAAAAAAACAATAGAAAGGATAAATATCACCAAAAGTTGGTTCTTTGAGAAGATCAACAAGATTGACAAGCCCCTAGCTAGACTGACAAAATCAAAAAGAGAGAAGACCCATATAAACAAAATAATGAATGAAAAAGGTGACATAACTGCAGATCCTGAAGAAATTAAAAAAATTATAAGAGGATATTATGAACAACTGTATGGCGACAAACTGGATAATGTAGAAGAAATGGACAATTTCCTGGAAACATACGAACAACCTAGACTGACCAGAGAAGAAATAGAAGACCTCAACCAACCCATCACAAGCAAAGAGATCCAATCAGTCATCAAAAATCTTCCCACAAATAAATGCCCAGGGCCAGATGGCTTCACAGGGGAATTCTACCAAACTTTCCAGAAAGAACTGACACCAATCTTACTCAAACTCTTTCAAAACATTGAAAAAAATGGAACACTACCTAACTCATTTTATGAAGCTAACATCAATCTAATACCAAAACCAGGCAAAGATGCTACAAAAAAGGAAAACTACCGGCCAATCTCCCTAATGAATATAGATGCAAAAATCCTCAACAAAATACTTGCAAATCGAATCCAAAGACACATTAAAAAAATCATACACCATGACCAAGTGGGGTTCATTCCAGGCATGCAAGGATGGTTCAACATAAGAAAAACAATCAATGTATTACAACACATTAAAAACTCGAAAGGGAAAAATCAATTGATCATCTCAATAGATGCTGAAAAAGCATTTGACAAAATCCAACATCCGTTTTTGATAAAAACACTTCAAAAGGTAGGAATTGAAGGAAACTTCCTCAACATGATAAAGAGCATATATGAAAAACCCACAGCCAGCATAGTACTCAATGGTGAGAGACTGAAAGCCTTCCCTCTAAGATCAGGAACAAGACAAGGATGCCCGCTGTCACCACTGTTATTCAACATTGTGCTGGAAGTGCTAGCCAGGGCAATCCGGCAAAACAAAGAAATAAAAGGCATCCAAATTGGAAAAGAAGAAGTAAAACTGTCATTGTTTGCAGATGATATGATCTTATATCTAGAAAACCCTGAGAAATCGACGATACACCTACTAGAGCTAATAAACAAATTTAGCAAAGTAGCGGGATACAAGATTAATGCACATAAGTCAGTAATGTTTCTATATGCTAGAAATGAACAAACTGAAGAGACACTCAAGAAAAAGATACCATTTTCAATAGCAACTAAAAAAATCAAGTACCTAGGAATAAACTTAACCAAAGATGTAAAAGACCTATACAAAGAAAACTACATAACTCTACTAAAAGAAATAGAAGGGGACCTTAAAAGATGGAAAAATATTCCATGTTCATGGATAGGAAGGCTAAATGTCATTAAGATGTCAATTCTACCCAAACTCATCTACAGATTCAATGCAATCCCAATCAAAATTCCAACAACCTACTTTGCAGACTTGGAAAAGCTAGTTATCAAATTTATTTGGAAAGGGAAGATGCCTCGAATTGCTAAAGACACTCTAAAAAAGAAAAACGAAGTGGGAGGACTTACACTCCCTGACTTTGAAGCTGATTATAAAGCCACAGTTGCCAAAACAGCATGGTACTGGCACAAAGATAGACATATAGATCAATGGAATCGAATTGAGAATTCAGAGATAGACCCTCAGATCTATGGCCGACTGATCTTTGATAAGGCCCCCAAAGTCACCGAACTGAGCCATAATGGTCTTTTCAACAAATGGGGCTGGGAGAGTTGGATATCCATATCGAAAAGAATGAAAGAGGACCCCTACCTCACCCCCTACACAAAAATTAACTCAAAATGGACCAAAGATCTCAATATAAAAGAAAGTACCATTAAACTCCTAGAAGATAATGTAGGAAAACATCTTCAAGACCTTGTATTAGGAGGCCACTTCCTAGACTTTACACCCAAAGCACAAGCAACAAAAGAGAAAATAGATAAATGGGAACTCCTCAAGCTTAGAAGTTTCTGCACCTCAAAGGAATTTCTCAAAAAGGTAAAGAGGCAGCCAACTCAATGGGAAAAAATTTTTGGAAACCATGTATCTGACAAAAGACTGATATCTTGCATATACAAAGAAATCCTACAACTCAATGACAATAGTACAGACAGCCCAATTATAAAATGGGCAAAAGATATGAAAAGACAGTTCTCTGAAGAGGAAATACAAATGGCCAAGAAACACATGAAAAAATGTTCAGCTTCACTAGCTATTAGAGAGATGCAAATTAAGACCACAATGAGATACCATCTAACACCGGTTAGAATGGCTGCCATTAAACAAACAGGAAACTACAAATGCTGGAGGGGATGTGGAGAAATTGGAACTCTTATTCATTGTTGGTGGGACTGTATAATGGTTCAGCCAGTCTGGAAGTCAGTCTGGCAGTTCCTTAGAAAACTAGATATAGAGCTACCATTCGATCCAGCGATTGCACTTCTTGGTATATACCCGGAAGATCGGAAAGCAGTGACACGAACAGATATCTGCACGCCAATGTTCATAGCAGCATTATTCACAATTGCCAAGAGATGGAAACAACCCAAATGTCCTTCAACAGATGAGTGGATAAATAAAATGTGGTATATACACACGATGGAATACTACGCGGCAGTAAGAAGGAACGATCTGGTGAAACATATGACAACATGGATGAACCTTGAAGACATAATGCTGAGCGAAATAAGCCAGGCACAAAAAGAGAAATATTATATGCTACCACTAATGTGAACTTTGAAAAATGTAAAACAAATGGTTTATAATGTAGAATGTAGGGGAACTAGCAGTAGAGAGCAATTAAGGAAGGGGGAACAATAATCCAAGAAGAACAGATAAGCTATTTAACGTTCTGGGGATGCCCAGAAATGACTATGGTCTGTTAATTTCTGATGGATGTAGTAGGAACAAGTTCACTGAAATGTTGCTATATTATGTAACTTTCTTGGGGTAAAGTAGGAACATGTTGGAAGTTAAGCAGTTATCTTAGGTTAGTTGTCTTTTTCTTACTCCCTTGTTATGGTCTCTTTGAAATGTTCTTTTATTGTATGTTTGTTTTCTTTTTAACTTTTTTTTTCATACAGTTGATTTAAAAAAGAAGGGAAAGTTAAAAAAAAAAAAAAGAAAAGAAAAAGACAAACAAGGAAAAAAAAAAAAAAAAGATGTAGTGCCCCCTTGAGGAGCCTGTGGAGAATGCAGGGGTATTCGCCTACCCCACCTCCATGGTTGCTAACATGACCACAGACATAGGGGACTGGTGGTTTGATGGGTTGAGCCCTCTACCATAAGTTTTACCCTTGGGAAGACGGTTGCTGCAAAGGAGAGGCTAGGCCTCCCTGTATTTGTGCCTAAGAGTCTCCTCCTGAATGCCTCTTTGTTGCTCAGATGTGGCCCTCTCTCTCTGGCTAAGCCAACTTGAAAGGTGAAATCACTGCCCTCCCCCCTACGTGGGATCAGACACCCAGGGAAGTGAATCTCCCTGGCAACGTGGAATATGACTCCCGGGGAGGAATGTAGACCCGGCATCGTGGGACGGAGAACATCTTCTTGACCAAAAGGGGGATGTGAAAGGAAATGAAATAAGCTTCAGTAGCAGAGAGATTCCAAAACGAGCCGAGAGATCACTCTGGTGGGCACTCTTACGCACACTTTAGACAACCTTTTTTAGGTTCTAAAGAATTGGGGTAGCTGGTGGTGGATACCTGAAACTATTAAACTACAACCCAGAACCCATGAATCTCGAAGACAGTTGTATAAAAATGTAGCTTATGAGGGGTGACAGTGGGATTGGGAATGCCATAAGGACAAACTCCACTTTGTCTAGTTTATGGATGGATGTGTAGAAAAGTAGGGGAAGCAAACAAACAGACAAAGGTACCCAGTGTTCTTTTTTACTTCAATTGCTCTTTTTCACTCTAATTATTATTCTTGTTATTTTTGTGTGTGTGCTAATGAAGGTGTCAGGGATTGATTTAGGTGATGAATGTACAACTATGTAATGGTACTGTGAACAATCGAAAGTACAATTTGTTTTGTATGACTGCGTGGTATGTGAATATATCTCAATAAAATGATGATTAAAAAATAATAATAATAATAATAATTATAAATAAACAAATAACTCCATAAAAAAAAAAAAAAAAAAAAGATTAAGACCCACCTTGGATGGGTTGGGTCATATCTCAGTTGAAATAACCTAACCAAAAGGTCCCACCTGCAACAGGTCTGCACCGATAGGAATGGATTAAAAGAACATGGCATTTGTTGGGGTACATAACAGCTTCAAACTACCACATCAACTAAGGGTTATTTGGTAAAAAGAGTCTGAAAAATGCTGGACTGAATACTTCTATAATCAGCTTTCATCTTGTATGAGCAGCTTCCTCCTCGTTTCCATACCTTCTGCCACCTTTCTCATCACCGTCTCCCTGAGTACTCCCTTGGAGTTTATTGAAACCTGACTTTACTTATATCAAGATATGAGAGGTGTGAAGTAAGACTCTGAAACAAAAGTCAAACTTTGTTCAGTTCATTCTAAATTCACGATTGTTTTCTTTAAATCTATTTTGAATTTCATTTATAATCAAGCCAGTAGTTAGGCACATGTTAATTAACATGGTTGTGTATAACTGAATTTCAAGATTTTTCCTTCCTAATTCTATATTGACCATGTGTTCGTTACAACTGAAAATTATCTCAAAATCTCAGCAGGCCAAACAATGTTGTAAAATATATCATGTTAAAAAAAAAAATACACACACACACACATGCCTATACACAGTGATCTGTGGAGCATAAGCCCATGGAACTAACCTTCCTTGCACGGCCTCCGAGGATATGTGACACTTGTTTTCAGACATGAGGTTCTTGTGTAAGAGAAAAGACATGGATTTGTGCTGTCAGGAAGGTAGAACTGAGTAAAGAGGTGGAAGGGACAGTCATCAGTAGACATATTCATGCAGAAGCCAGGTCAACAGGGAGTGTAATGAAGGAAGATTAAAGGTTCAGATGGGATGGGGAGCTGGATTGGATTAAATAGCATTTAAGATCCTTTAGGACCCTAAGAATCAGTGATTCTGCTTTAGTATTGAGCAGTCACCAAACAAATAAAAAGCTGATGCAGTCTCTGTCTGTTGCAGGGGAGACATTCCATTTCATCGGAAATGTCCAAATTCTGTAATTGGTTTAATCATATACTCATTTTAACTCTCAAATACTATGTCAATATTAAACACATAAGAAATAAAAGAGTACAGGAAAGGAGTAATTCTTTTTCAGTCCAGGATATATACCTCTCTGTTTTCCCACAGTTCAACCAACTATGTGATATGGCTATCAAAAAATGTGAATTAACTTTTAGCTTCCATGAGTAGAAGTGTAATGTCCAGAACAAGATAATTTAAACCAGTCAGTCCAAAGTATGTGTTCAGGTGTGGGTGTCATATTTTTTGAGGAAGGTGCATATATGGAAATACATTCAGAGAAAGGTGACTGTCGTGGTGAAGAATGTAAAATCATGCCTGGGTTTATTCTAGACAGCTTTCAGGTTCAGGTAACAGAAAACCCAATTCAAACTAGCCTTAACTGTAAGGGAAATTTATCAAATCACATTTGAAATGTCTTGTATTGCTGGTTTTAGGTCGCACCTGATCCAACAAGTCCCTTTGGCTATTCTCTTAGTAGGCTTCTCTCTTCACAGACTAAGAATGACTATAGAGGTTCCTGGGGCAACCTGCTTCCCAGTTTAGAGGAGAAGAGTGAATCTCTTTTTCCCCACAGGTAACCAAAGGCCCTGGGCTTCAGTTTGGTTGGAGCATTTTAAATACCTGTGCCCAAGGGATTTAGATGATGCAGATTAGTTTAGGGTTGAACTCCCGGGGCAGGGGGGTGCTGGGGGACATCTTCCCATGAAGCACATGGGCTGTGTTGGGGTAGAGAGGAAGGCTGTTGAAGTATTATTAGTAAGAGAGGTGGAAGGATAGAGGGCAACAAAATAGCAACTCATCATAAGAAAATAGAAGTATTTCTTCAGGAAAGAAAACATTGTGAAGACATAGCAGCTGTCTTCAAATATGCAATAAAATGTCATTGGACTTAATCTCTACAGCACTGGACCAGGAGCACCAGGAAGGAACATTTGGACTCAAAATAAGAATTTTTCAACAATTTAAACTAATAAAAATAGAATCATTAGTATCCCATTATTGGAAGAGTTATAGCAAAGATAGGATGCCTGTCTGTCACGAATATGATAAAGGAAATTCCCACATGAGGCAAGGAATTGAACTAGGTGATCTCCAGGTTCATCTCGAGTCTATGGAATGTAGACGATTTAAACTAATAGAGAAGCAAAACTAAATGATAGCTCCAAAAAAAACCCTTTCCAACATTTTGACACATTAAAAACTTTTGGCCCTGCTTCCATCAAGATGGAGAAGTATGGTGCTTCAGGGCTCTGTCCTCCCACAGAAGCTTTGAAAGCCCAGCAAGAAAAGGCAGGAACATCTTTCTCAAAGCTCCAGAGCACAGTTAAAAGGCTGCAGTAACAGGACAAGCTCTGAATCAACTTAAAAGCTGTAGGATCTTGTAGCACCCTGGCCATCCCCTCCCTTACTTCTCACTAAGCTTGGCTGGTGTCCCAATGCAGGTCCCTGGTTCCAGTTCCAGAGGGAGCAAAGTAGCCCTCGTGCACATACTAGAGGGATATATGTCTGGCCCAGTCTGTCTGGTGGTGGCATGAGGAACTTGCCATCTCAGAACTTGCCCTGCAGGTAGAAGGCAGCTCACAGAGCTCTCCTGCAGAATACTGTGGGAGAACAGTCAAGTCATGCTGCTTAGGACAAGGGATTGCTGGCTAAAGAACATATAGTGCAGGACCTGAGACTGTGAGGAAACTGTTTCCTACAGAAGAGGGGACATTCCTGCAGTGAAAATGGAAAAATTCGTAGGGCCAAATGCACATGCCTGAGACAAGATGATTGTACAGGAAGATCCAGAGAGGCCTCTATGCTTTGACCTGGAGCTATTCTCTAAATACATTGATGGATAAACCCTGAAGAGGAAAGCATTTGCAACAGGTCAATTTGCAAAGACTGGGAAAGATGTTTTGTTTTTTTACTAGTTTAATTTTTTTTGTTAGCTCTTGGCATTCTAGGCAAGGTTTGTTGTAACAGTAGCTGGATACAAGTTTAAGGAGCAGACATACACCTGAGAGTCTGAATTTCAGCGATAACACATTAAAATATCAAAATGTCCAGGTTTCAACAAAACATACCAAAAAAAAAAAAAAAACAAAACAGGCAGCGTTGGCCCAGGCAAAGGAGAAGATTAAAGCATTAGAGACCATCAATGAAGAGACCAGACCTGGGAGAGTCCAAAGACTTTTGAAAAATAGTCCTAAATATGCCCAAAGAGCTAAAGGAAAATTTGACAAAAAACTAAAAGAAATCAGCAAAATAATAGACGAACACAAAGAGAAATATCAATAAAGTGATGGAAATTATTAAGGAACAAAACAGAGCTAAAGGCCACAGTAATAGCAATTTAAAATTCCTTTGAGGGATTCAACAGCAGGTAGAAGCTGGCAGAAGAAAAAATCAGTGAACTCAACAATAAGGCTACTGAAATCATAGAGTCTGAATAACAGAAAGAGGAAAGAATGAAGAAAGGGGAACAGAGCCTGAGAAACCTGTAGGACACCATCAAGCATACCAGTGTACTTATTGTGGGAGTCTCAGAAAGAGAAGAAAGAGGAAAAGGGGGCAGAGAGAACATTCAAATAAATAATGGGTGAAAACTTCCTAAAATTAACAAAGACATGAATCTATACATACAAGATGCTCAACGAACTCCAAACAGGATAAACCCAAAATAAACCCACTCCTTACCACATTCTAATCATACTGTCATATGCCAAAGATAAAGAGAGAATTTTGAAAACCATGAGAGAGAACACGTCACATATAAAGAAACCTCAGTAAGATTAAGTGCTGATTTCTCATCAGAAACCATAAAAGCAGGAAGACAGTGGGGTGCCATATTAAAAGTGCTGAAAGCAAAACATTGCCAACCACAAATTCTATATCCGGCAAAACTGTCTTTCAAAAATGAGGACGGCATTAACACATCCTCAGATAGACAAAACTGAGGGATTTTGTCACCACTGGATCAGCCCTACAAGGAATACTGAAAGGAGTTCTTCAGGTTGAAAGTAAAGGATATTAGACAATTGACTGAAGCCACATAAAGATCTCTGTAAAGGATGATGACATGGATAAATATAAATACCAGTACTGTTGTATTTTTGGTGTTAAGTCCACTTTTTACTTCTTCAGGATCTAAAGGCAAATGCATAAGATGTAATGATACATCAATGGTTTTGGACTTATAATATATAAATATGTAATTTCTGATAAGAACTCCATAAAGGTTAAGGGACAGAGGGGTTAGGAATGTAGTTTGTGTACACTATCAAAGTTAAATTGGTATCAAAACAAATGAGATTCTTAGAGATTTAGGATGTTAAATTTAAGTCCCATGGTAAACTCAAAGAAAATACCAGAGAATATACAAACTCGTAGAGACAGAAAGCAAAGGTCAAGTTACCCAGGGTGGGGGGTAGGTACAATGGGGAGTTAATGTAAAATGAGTAAAGGGTTTTTGTTTGGAGTGAAGGTAAAGTTCTAGTAATGGAAGGTGGTGAGGGTATTGCAACATTGTGAATGTGATCAATCCCACTGAATGATATGCTTGGGAGGGGTTGTGATGGAAAAATTTATGTTTCAAAACAGTTTTTCAAAAAAAATTTCAGAAGAAAAGAAAGATAAACTAAAGAGATAATGAAAATTAAGTACAATACATGATATTGGATGGGATCTAAGAACGGAGGAGAAAAGGCCCAAAAGGACATTATTGGGACATATGAATAGATTGGAACATAGACTGTAAGCTTTATATCAATGTTAAATTTCTTAAATTTGATAACTGCATTAAGGTGATTACATAAGTGAATATCTTGTTCATAGGTAATGTAAAAGTAAGTCTTACGGATTCAAGGAGTATGATGTGTACAACCTGCTCAAGTGTTCAGAAGATAGATAGATAGATAGATAGATAGACAGAGAGGCAGACAGACATGGCAAAGTTGGCAAAATGTTAAAAATGGTGGATCTGGGTTTCTGGAGGGGTGGGGGCATGTTAGAGTTCTCTATATGGTATTTGTATTATTTTTGCAACTGTCCTGTAAGTTTGACATTATTTCAAAATAAAAAGTCAAAATAAATAAAAAAAAAAACTTTTGCTGCAGTAGATTTATTTGACCATGAAGAGTAGAGTGGTCCACAGGCCTTTCTCAAAAAAAAAAAAAAAAAAAAAAAGAAGTGACACCTTTTACATACTCACACGACTGATATTTTGTAAGAAGATTCTCAAATAAGGCCACTGTTATTGGAGCAAAGAAAGGAGAGAAGTTTTATTCAGTAAATGTCTAAAATCTTTGAAAAGGAAGATGTTTTATGAACTCCTTGGCCAGACCTTGTACCACTGGGGAGAAAGTTAATTTTGTGATTCACATTGATCATTTTGAATTGTGGCTCTAAGCCCCTGCTTTCCTTACAAAATTCAGGTCTAAAAATTAAAACTTACATCTACTCAGAGAGTGATTTACTGTGGCTCCAGTGCACCTGTCTAGGAGGGACATGAACTATGTCAATTTTAAATACACAAAGGATAAAAGAGTATAGACTGGCAATCAGGTCCTATTTTTCCTGCTTACCCACTGGCAGACCAGCCAAATGAATAATGTTGCATGGTACCTTGATGCTCCAGCTGTTGTATTTTGTGTGAAAATGCATTGTCCTTGATTCTCGGGAAGCAGTAAGAGAGCCAGGTGATCTAATTTATGGCTGTGATGATTTTCTGTCTGGTCCCATCTGAGCTTAGTCCTCCTCTAGGCATCTTAGAGCCTTTCTGTCCCACCCAGCTGTTTGTTAAATTTGGGGATCTCTAGTTTTCGCTTTTCAAAACTGGTTACTCCCTATTGCAGTACCCCAGTGGAGTAGGAGATGTGGGACAAAGGGAAGGTGCCAGTGAGTGGATCTTAGAATGCAGGGGTCATAGTCACTTTTTTAATACCCTATTGAGTAGCTTCCTGCTAAATCCTCATGTCTTATTTCTGTTTTAGGCCCTATGCAAGAAATGCTAGTAAATTCACAGGCATGATAAGAGTTTGAACAAGGACAGAGGCTAATCAGCAGGGGAGATAGGATGACACAGGTGAATTACATGTATTCATTTTATATTAATAGAAATAATATATATAGATACAATCATTAATTTGGTCCCATAAGGCATTCAGTCTCTAAAAATATTGGTTAACCAAAATCCCCATCCGTAGTTAACCAGAGTAAATTTTTTTTCTATCCCTTTTTAAAAAACAGTTTATTTGGAAACTTTTGCTTTAAGTTATTGATACTAGCTGATGTGTATTCAGCTTGTGGTCATGTGGAAGGGAATTGTTTCCCTCCGTTGAAGTCTTAAGATTTGGCCACTTTGTTTTTACAAGTCATCACTTTGGATTGGAGGTGATATGTTCCTAGGATTTAGCACCCAGCATAGTGCCAGATACATTTAGATTGAATGCTGGTACCAATTCTCCCGGAGGTGGGAGGGGGGGGGTGGGTAAGAAAAAAATTCACAGCACCTGAATGAGAAACTCTGTCTTCAAAGATTCTTTGGGGGCCTCTGTCACTTTTCTTCATTTTGTGGACAAGAGCCCTGAACCCCAGTGAAGGGAGGGGGCTTCCTGAGGCCATGGCAATCTGACTAGAAAGCATGTGCATTTTCCCGACATGGGGCAGCCTCTCAAGCCAGCACTCAGTTCTAGCCCTGGTTCTGTCTAAAACCTTGGGTACTTCTCTCCTCTGAACATTAGTTTCCCTAACAGCAAAGTGATTATATGAAACTAGATCATCTCTGAGGTCCCTTGCATTTTGAAATTCAAAAGTTCTTTTTAGGTCACAGTTCTTCATTGAGAATATGAAAGTCTCAGTTTACCATAATCCATATTTAGCCAAGATTATAGCTTAATGCATCTGATTTGAAAAGTGAGTCTTTGCAAAATGGCTACAGTTCCTAACATTTGGAGTTTAAAAATGAATAAAGAAGAGTTCAACATTGAAAGCTGTAATATGATGCCAGTAGTGCAACAAATGAAAATATTCTTTTAAAATCTCAACTATATTATTATTTAATCTTATGTTTCTTGTTTCAGTTTAAGAGAAAATAATACTAGCTTGAAAAACAATAAATATGTAAAGGGAAAATTTGTCAACTGATATTAGAAGAACTGACCTAGGTCACACATAAATCTCTCAGAGAAGAGCTGCAGGCAGGCCATAATTTCAGAGTCAAAGAGAAGATGAAAGTGATAGCTGGTGTCCTCTCTAAGTTACGTAGATGGATCCATTTCAGTTTCTTAATGTGCCTCTGAATAGAATGTAAAGGGTTGGTAACAACGTTTATTTTCACTATATGTTAAAAATACCTATGCAGCCGAGCCCTGGATCTTGGATCTTGCCCTTATGAAGCTTATTACTGCGAAGGAGAGGATAAGCCTACTTATAATTGTGTCTAAGAGTTTCCCTCAGAGAACCTCTTTGTTGCTCAGATGTGGCCTCTCTCTCTCTCTCTCTCTCTCTCTCTAAGCCCACTCAGCAGGTGAACTCACTGCCCACCCCACTACGTGGGACATGACTCCCAGGGGTGTGACTATAACTGGCAATGTGAGGAGATGAACCTGGACCCGGCATCGTGGGATTGAGAAAATCTTCTTGACCAAAAGGGGGAAGCAAAATGAAACAAAATAAAGTTTCAGTGGCTGAGAGATCTTAAATGGAGTTGAGAGTTCACTCTGGAGGGCATTCTTATGTGCTATATAGATACCCTTTTTAATTTTTAGTGTATTGGAATAGCTAGAAGGAAATACCTGAAACTTTGGAAATGCAACCCAGTAGCCTGGGTCCTTGAAGATGATTGTGTAACTGTGTACTTACATAGTGGGACTGTGTGATTCTGAAAACCTTGTGGCTCACATTCCCTTTATGCAGTATATAGACATATGAGTAGAAAAATGGGAACAAAAACTAAATGAAAAATGGGGTGGGATGGAGGGGATGGAATGCCTTGGGTTTGCTTTTTTACTTTTATTTTCATTCTTATTTTTATTCTTTTTGGAGTATGGAAAAATGTTCAAAAATTGATTATGGTGAATGTACAACTATATGATGATACTGTGAACAGTTGATTGTACACTGTGGATGATTGTATGGTGTATGAATATATCTCAATAAAACTGATTCAAAGTATATATATATATACCTCTACAGTGACAGAAGCATAATGTGAGACTCCAAAGTTGCTTTGTATCATCAGAGTGATTGATTAAATAATTGAAGCCCCACAAGCAAACTTTGCATTGACAATTACCTTTCAGCATCAGTTTCCAAAGTCAAGTTGTAAGTGGAAGAGGTGCTTTTCTAATTGCCAACTGTCACAGAAACTTGCAGTGAAATCTATGGGAAAGGTTATTGTAATAAACCCTAAGACCTAACTGATACTTAAGCCCATTATGTTTTCTTCCCCCATTTAAATACAATAATGATCTATCTTACGTCTGTATGAGGCATAATACTGTTAGTGTGGCTTTAAATCTTGTATCTAAGGGCTGGCAAAAGAAAAAAAGCAAAGTGCAGAAGAGGGAAAAGGTTCAGCTAATTAGTGTTTCAAAATGCTACTAGTTCTAGAGACTGATTAGGAAGTGTATGACTGACACAATTATTGTTCTGTTCATTGTCCCAGAGTACTAGTTAGACATGGAAAACTCTCAGCACAAGCAAAATGTACAAGTAGGAACGTGCTTTTGGACAAGTTAGTTATAAACAGCATTTCATATTTTGTGAGATGCAGGCAATACATCAACCCTAACAATATTATTGTTTTCCTCTGAACTGTGCTCTCACAGCCAAGCATTTGGAAGGCAGGCCCAGAATAAAGATAGGCATTCACGAAGCTAACATTTTATATTGAGTACCCTTAGTACCATTTTTAATGTGCTATAAAACTAAGGGTTTCACTTTTTCATGAACTGTGTGCAAAAGCATAGGCAGTGACTGGAGGCTGACTTTGTTTGGATCTGTTTTATGGTTGCCATGCCTGTACAGTAATGTGATCTTGAAAAAGGTAAACAACAAAGAGTTTAGAGGTGAAAAATATACCTAATATAAATACGCTCAAGTACATGGCATTTCAGAATTTGAAAAATGTGACTGTGGCATTAAATTTTCTGGTGGAATTAACAGAGGAACAGACTCTACAGCCTTTAAGGCACTATATCTGAAACAGAGAAAGGAGATAATACATCCAGCTATGGTCTACATGGCATTCATATAAAGAAAAGCACAGTAACTTTAATTGAGAAAATGAATCAATTACATTGATGTTGCATCATCAAATTCTTCTGAAATAGAAGATATAAGTCATCACATTGTGTAACAATGTTAACAAGTAATTGAGTATCTTAAGCATTTTGAATCAATTTCAGGTACTGGCACTGCTATCTTAATACAAAATTTATGAAGATGATTTCATATAATATGTTGCTATCGAAACTGTGTAATAAAACCTAGTAACAATGTGTCTGTTTAAAAACTTGGGCAAAATAGTGTAGTTATAAGGTCATAAAAAAAGGCTTTGATATTGCTGTTTCTTCCTATCTTGTAGTAAAGAGCAAGCATAAAATAGCACAATTTTAAGTTGTCTTAAATCACACTTTTAACCCAAAGAATAGGTCAAGGTGGAGACCTTCTCTGAGATTAAGTTCATGAGGAAATTTTCTTCCCTCAGTTCATTTGGTTCACACAGCTCGTATATTACTGGGGACAGTGTCTCACAATCCATCCCTGAATTCATTTTGAAACATCTCTTTTAGAATGTTTGCAGTATGTTTTCCTCAGAAATTGTGATAACCCATCCCCATAACTTTTGGAAATTTGTGAAAACCATTCTCTTTGATGTCAAAAATGGATTTCTTATTATTTGTTCATTTCAAATAACTCCTATTGAAGTAGATGTATCTTCCTAAGAATGGGGAGAGTGGGAGAGATTATCCATGTGTGCTTAGAGAAGAAAAAAAAATAAAAGCAAGCACCGTAGGTATCTCATATCACAGGAGAAGTTTCCTGGGCTTTTCAAGATTTTTTCAAAGATGGTATGACTTTATACTAAAATCCTTAACCACTTTAGAGTAGCAGTTAAGAGGTTGATCTGCTTCCCTTTTTAATGTACAGCCTTATCCAGAAGTACTCATTCAGTGGATGAACAAATCCTAGCATTAATTCAGAATGGCATGAAGTGGAAACTATCAAAGTAGACTAAAAGCTAGTCAACCTGAGACAAAGAGTGGGGAGGGGGTAACAAAGAGCCAAGTGCAGAGATGAGTGTGCGTCATGTTCAGTTGAGACAATACATGGGAAAGTATATTTTAAAACACTCAAGCATTAGGTGGAAGGGTCTGCTGATCAGCCACATGCATGCAAAAGAAATACCAAGACATAATTTCTGCCCTTAAGAAGGTTACAGTCTAGTTGAGAAGAACCCATGTGCCAAAACTGATCATTTATAAACTTTACTGTGCCAAGAATAAATCTAATGCAGATTCACTTGTTTTTAAATAATGGTATGATCAAAAATAGATGTAATGCAGGTGCTGGAGGGAAAGGACCACTGCAAAAGCCCCAATGCCACAACAGTTTGGCCCTGGGGCCTTGGATATGCCTTGTCCTCTGGGAAACCCAGTTTTCCCATCATAGAATAGAGATGATAATTGCTGCCAACCTCAAGATACTTGTGCAGATCAAATGAGAGCATGCATGTAAAAGAACATTTTAAAGCACCATTAAAAACATAAAAAGGGACCAGTACTATTCTCCCCATATTTTACCAACTGGTAGAGCTCAGTTATCCCCAAATACAATTGACCAGTCAATAATAGATAGTATTTGGTTCCCAAAAATATCCTTCTTAGGAAACTTGGTACCTAGAACTCCATTTTCATTGAGTTTTTAATAACTGCAGGCTTTTTTTTTTGGCATTGAAGTGTTTCATACTTTAATTGCCAAATGGATGTTTTATTAATTTGGTGTCACATTGTAGTAACTTTCTAAAAGATGTGGTTTATCAGTGTTAAATGTGTGAGCATCTTGCCATCAGAATGTTGATTATGAACAGGCACTCTTACTAGACTTTTATTCCCTGAAAAACAGTGAAAAATTTGCATGAATTTGATTTTCCCAGGAAGCATTGCTGCCCTGGAAACAAGCTGAAGGAACTTGGGAAAAGGTGGAGCCTTCACCCCACTCCTGAGTTAGAAGCAAATACTTCAACCACATAATTAAAGTTTTCTTCACAAAATAGGGGATTGTGAGCAGACACTGGCAGGAATCCAAAATTCTAATTTCTGACTATGATTTAATTTCAATTTTAAATAAATCGGTTTTTAATTTAAAAAGAGTGAGCTTCATAACATTAGCAATGATTGCAACATTAAGCCCAGTGTTCACAATCTAGCAATATAAAACATTATTTATATCTGAATCGTAAACAGCCTTTTGAAATGGATTATGGTTTTTCTCCCTATTCTAATACAACCTGGAGGGTACTAAAAAGTGTTGTGTGAAATTAACATTCTGCTGACTTTCGCCTATAAATGAGAAGCGAGCTATTAACATTTGTGTATTTTCATTATGTAAATTGTGTTAACACATGCCCACAAATTGCCACCAGCAATGCAATAATTTTCTCTCAGTGATCATAATGTGTCCAAGTGAGTCATTTTGATTATGACATGCTAATTACATATTGCCTTTTTTCAGATTCAGAAAAACCAGGGATCTTTAATGGTAAGCTTTATGAGTTCAGAAAAAAATTCACTTTTCTTTTTCCTGATGGCTGCTTCCTTTGCATGCTTGAATGCCTTGTTTTAAACTTAGCAAATTGCATTTTGAAGAAAATGCAAACCTTTAACTGCCTGTATTAGATTAGGTACCATTAGAAATAATAGAACATCCTGAGCATCAGTGTTGTTATAAGAGTTTTGCTGTTGTTGATTAATCTTGCTATATTTTATTGCATTAATGATTTTTTCTTTCCACTCCACTGTAAAGATATTGCATAGAGGCTAATACTTTTTCCTCTTCTTTTCCATTGCAGCCTCTCCAGCTTCTGCAGTGCATTGTTGATGAGGTAAGGCATCGTCTTATGTGCTTTCACTCCTAAAGTCATTCCTAATGGTGTGGAAAGCTTATATTTTGTTTCCTAATGAAGCGCAGTGCCCAACATCCTTGGAGCAAGTTGTGTTGTATGGCTCTGAGCTGTGTTACATGAACTGGCCTTGTCCTGAACCCCACTCTCCTGATTCTGGCTGAGAATCCCTGCAAAAACAGACTGTCCCACAGGCTGGTGCTGAGGGCATCAGAGGCTCTAAAGACAAAACAGTAACATTAATTGATCTTCTCCTTGGCCATATGAGAATGGAGCTGGAGATTAAGTGATCTTTTTCCATAGCAGATATTTAAAGTCATTCAGTGGGCAAGAGTCAGAGTTGAACAGCAAACATAAACTGGATGAAATTTGCCCTCCTTGCTTTATTTACCCAAAGCATATCCAGGTGATAAAAGTGTTTGAAAACTCTAGGTTCAGCTTTAATTTTCTAATTAGGCATTTTTCCCAGAACATGCCCCCAACTTCTTGTACTTTTAAGTAGTGTTTTCCCAATTTAAGTCATCCTACCTCTGATCATTCTTACCTGTAGAGTACCTCATGTCTCTCTGCCTTCATGAAACTAATCTACCTGCATTTCTTTCTCAGGCAACCGTTTCTACTTCTTATTCTGACTTTAAATTCCTTTTTTCTGTAAATTAGCACTCTTGTAGTACACCAGGCTCTCAACTAAGAAACATTAACATTTTTTAAAAACTGAGTTTTTCTGCATTTGGGCTCACCTACCAGCAATGTTCATTTTTTAAACTTTAATTTTACAATTTTAAAACACTTCCAATTAGAGAGGGAAGGCGATAAATGATTGAGCTAGGAAAGTTTGAAAGAAAAAACAAATCGTAATTCATAATTGTTCCTCTCAATTAAACATCTGTATAACCAGTTATGAGATTTGGGAGAAAAAATAAAGATCCTCCTAGGAAAAAGACAAACATGCACACATACCACAATAATAGTAAGAATGGGGCTCTAACATCCTTAATGGTTGCAGCAGTCAGTCCATATATCCCCTGCAAGCCATAAACCATGTTGGTACAGAAATGAAGGCATTGTCCTGAAACAAATGGAGGCTCCATTATCTCAAATATCAGACTGGCCTCCTGGATCTAACAGCTACATCAATATCTTCTGTCGTCTTATATTCCAAAAACATCCTATCCCCCTCAGAATCCTCCCAATTAAATAGATTTTACTATGGTCTTCCTCCACTTTTGCTTAGGGAAGTACACAGGGACACATGGCCTACTCAGTAAAATGCACAGCCTGCCATGTTTCCTGGGTGTTTGGTTTGGCAGGCTCCTGGGCATCAGAACATTCAGGTACAACTTTCCTCACTGATGATATGTGTATTACCTGACATCTAATTTAAGGTTTTCCAAGCTAAATAGACATTTTCATTCCTTATTTTAAAGTAACAGTGATCACTAATTAAATTTAAAATATTCTACTTGTTTGATTTGGAAAAAATCACCATACTTTTTAAGTTATCATAGGAAAAGATTCTAAGGGGGAAGGTCTGTGTGATGAAGGCAATAGCATATAACTTAGTGGTGTGTTTTTCTTTATAGCATTTCTTCCTCAGTTGAGATGAAAATATAACTAAAAAATTAGTTACTCTAAAAATATATTAACATAACTTCTTTTTGGAAACTTGGGAAATTCACATTGTCTTTACTAAAGCAAATATATGTTGACCTTGGAATTGAGCTGATGTTCAGTAATAAGAGTATTAGGAAAGGATTGGCCAGATGAGTGGCTTAGGCAAAGTATATCATAGCTTCTAAGAAAGGATTGGTGGAGTCCTTTAATTACTATGTTTATCCCATATTTTCAGCAGATTTCTTATTGCTCTGATGCATTGTTTCTCAAGAGTGCTCCAAGGACCAACTGTATCACAGTCACCTATGGCTTTTGTTGAAAATACAGATTCTTGGGCCCCAGATCACTGAATTAAACTCTCTAGGTGTGGAGCCCAAGAATCTACATTTTGGTAACTCTTTGCACATTGAAGTTTGAGAACCTTTCCTATAATAGCTTTTTAGGACTAAATCTGCCCTTCTAGTTCCCATAGGGAACTATCTTCATTTCTATCTCACTTTTAGGACTTCTATTCCTGAGCAAATCTAACTAGCCAGGATTTGAGCCATTTTACTCCTTGGGCATGGGGTTTATTCCATTGTAAAATGGATATC
Source organism: Choloepus didactylus (assembly GCF_015220235.1). Taxonomy (NCBI): domain Eukaryota; kingdom Metazoa; phylum Chordata; class Mammalia; order Pilosa; family Megalonychidae; genus Choloepus; species Choloepus didactylus. The sequence goes on along the minus strand of NC_051310.1, from coordinate 110,879,406 downwards.
CAATGCTAATATGTACTTTTTCTGTTACGGAAACATCAGTTCGAAAAATACTACCCCTAAGGGAACCTAATTCATGCAAGATTGATATATTTGAAGTCAGATACAAAATAACTATGGCAAAGTCTAGTGCAAAATACTTAATTATTATGCACATTCAAGTTGACTTCCTGTCATGACTTGGCAAAGAGTGAAGAAATAGTAAAAACAAGACCAAGTTGGTGTCCCATTCAGTCTGGGAGTCAGGAGGTGGAATCATAGGACAAAGTCAGGGTCAGTCACCTAATGGCCAAACAGAAGACATGAAAGCTAAACAGAGTAAGAATCATGAACATGAAATGTGGACCACAGATCAGGAACTGGAAGGGTAGCCAAGATAACAGGAGAATTGAGTGCCAATCACAAATCTGGGCAATCCAGTTTAATTCTGGTAGGTGCAGCTTATCTGTCTTGAAGCCGGCTGACTCAAGATATGGGTGATGTCTAAAGACACCATCCAGAGCCTCAGACTTGTTTCTCTCAACAGACCTCTTTTCTTAAAACCCTTATGTAATAGGGGTCCTCTCCAAGTCGCTGAATACCTGCATTATAAAGTATTCTGGCTCATCATAAGTGATGTGTGTTTTTGTGTACCATCATGCCCTCACTGTCTGATATCTTTGGGGAGTGAGGTGGCCCCTATTTTCTAGATAACTGAGATTTACCACTTTAAGCTCTGACATCCATTAGGAAATTTGCATTTTTAGAAAGAAATGTTTCTAAAATTTATTTGCTTTTGGCAACTAATTGACAGAGTGTAGTGAGTATCTTTTCACCTTTTCTTGATGACTTGGGTTCTTGTTTTGAAAAGTTATTGAACTAAACTTTGATATACTGATGCCTCGTAGGGCTGTAAAATTGTATGGGCTTACTTTGTTCTTTCACTGCATTTTACCAACCTTTTTACCTGGGGGTTTGGCCTTGGCACTCAGTGATGTTTTTAGGTCCTCTTGAGGTATATAGGGTCATTTGCCTCTAGGTTAAATCACCCTGCCCTGGTACATTGCTCTGATTGTTGCTTTTCCTGTGTTCTCTCTTGTGATCACACATGTTCTCCACGGTCGCTCCTCACTGTTGTCAGTGACTGCCTGCTACCCGGACAACAATATCTGTCTTCAGTCTTTGCACTCCTGATAGTGACCCTAACAAAACTAGAAAGTGCCAAATGGAACCAGATACCCAAGTGTAATGTGTAAAGTCAAATGACTTCGTCTGTGTAGAGACATAGAGGCTTTTCCTCCCTTTAATGAAGTAAAATGGCTGAACTTGTGTTCATTCATTCAGTAGATAGTTATCAAACTCCTATTGCATTATAATCCAAATTGAGCAAGGCATGGTCAGGGTAGCCTGCAATCCTAGTGAGAACTGGGCTTCTAGGCACGGCACCCAAGCCAACTGCAGCCTAGGTCTATTAGTCAGGGTAGAAAGGCAGATGCACAATCCCACATCCTGGGCCAACACAGGGTTCTGGGACTCAAGAGCTTCCGTTGTTACCTGAAGCTCTTCCTATCTTGGTTGGCAACAAAGGACTGACCACTGGAATACTTAGGCTGTGGCAAGTGGGAATACAGCAGGTAAGTCTGGGTTACCAGATCCCTGGCTGGCTAGTCAACTCCTGGGGCATGTCATTGGATTGATGTGCTGGGAACTGGGAAGATTGAAGTGGGGATCTCACCCTTGAGTCTGTCCCAAGTAGCCTGGGAAGAGGGATGGACACAGACATGAAAAATTATGGTTCAGGGTAGGATGCCTACTATAGGACCACAGAGCCAGGAGGGTTTGTTCTGCTAAGAGCAGGTGTAGGTTAGGAGAGGCCCCTCAAGAGAAGACATACTTAAGCTAGGGCTTAAAAGGATGAGTAGGAAGTTTCCCGTGTCAAAAAGGAAGAAAGAAGATATCCGGCAGAAGAGCTTGAAACTTTTTTATGAATCACTGAAAAATGTTTTTTTTATTAAAACAGTTGTAGGTTTATAGAGAAGTCATGCAGAAAGTCTAGAGTTCCCATATACCCCACACACACACACAGTTTTTCCCATTATTAACATTTTGCATTAGTGTAATTCCTTTGTTATAATTAATGAACTGTTAGTTTTATAATTATGTTAATAACTATAGTCCATAGTTTATATAAGGTTTCACTCTCTGTGTTGTACTGTTCTATGTTCTTTTTTATATATGTGTCTGGTTTTTTTTATTGGTGTAACATATACAACCTAAAATTTCCCATTTTAACCACTTTGAAATATACAACTCAGTGGTGTTAATTTCATTCACAATGTTGTGCTACCACCACCACCATCCATTACCAAAACTTACTAACTTATAGAAGCCCTGTACCAATTACGCATTAACTCCCTGTGCCAGTTCTAAACTGTTACATGCCCCAGAAAAGCCATACTCTTCAATCCAGTCTTGTGGGTGCAGACTTATTGTGGGTGGGACCTTTGATTACGTTGTTTCCTTAGAGATGTGACCCACCCAATTGTGGGTGGGGCCTTTTGATTAGATTATTTCTGTGGAGATGTGACCCCACCCATTCAAGGTGGGTCTTAATTAGTTTACCAGAGTCCTTAAGAGCTCAGGGAAAGAGAACTCAGAGCTGACACAGACCCAGATGTTTGGAGAACCTAAGCTAAGAGATGAAGCCCAGAGTTTGCCCCAGAGAAGCTAGGTAAGAACCCACAGATGCTTAAAGAGAAAGCCACTGGGATCACAAGCTGAAAACAGTGCAACCGGGAGCAAAGGACCAGCAGACACCAGCCACATGGCTTCCCAGCTGAAAGACGGGTTCCGGATGCCATCAGCCTTCCTTCAGTGAAGGTATCCTCTTATTGATGCCGTAGTTTGGACACTTTTATGGCCTTAGAACTGTGAATTTGTAACCTAATAAATCCCTTTTATAAAAGCTAATCCATTTTTGGTATATTACATTCCAGCAGCTTTAGCAAACCGGAACAGATTTTGGTACCAGAAAAGGGTACTGTGATTTGCAAATACCAAAGATGCTGGAATGGCTTTATATTTGGGTAAGGGGGAAATCTGAAAGAGTTATGAGAAGCTTGATTTAAAAAAAAAAAAAAAAAAAGGCCTAGATTGCTTTGAAGAGACTGTTGGTAGAAATATGGACTCTAAAGATACTTCTGATGGGGCATTAGACAGAAATGATGAATGTGTTGTTGCAAACTGGAAGAAAGGCAATCTTTGTTTTTTAAAGTGGCAGAGAATTTGGCAAAATTGAGTTCTGGTGTCAGATGGAAGGCAGAATTTGAAAATGATGAGCTAGATACTTAGCTGAAGAGATTTCCAAACTAAATGTGGAAAGTGCAACCTGGCTTCTCCTTGCAGCTTACAGTAAAATGTGAGAGGAAAGAGATCAGCTGAGAACTGAACTCTTGGGTACAAAGAAACCTTAATTGATGTCTGGAAAAATTCTGGGTTTCCAGAAAGTGATACCCCAGAGGAAAGTGCCCTAATGGGGACTTAACTAAACCTGGAACCACAGCCAGCCATTTCAGTACAAACCCAGAGATTAGAGATGGAATTATCTAGGAAGGAGTTGTGAAAGTCCTATTGTCTGACAGTTTTGACCCCTTAAGCTCCATGCCAAGTCAACAGATTTTTTGTGAGCTCTTTATAAATGGAACCACTGCCAGTCTGGACTAAAAAAGGACAGAAAAGAAACAGATTGAAGGAAAAATTTCTTCAAAGGCAGAACCATAGAAGCTGAGGTTCTAGAGTCAAGAAACCTTGGGCCAGGAGAGTGGACCCACTCAAGTCTGTGGTGAGGGTGAGTTTGCCCCAAAGTTCAAAGAGGATGGAGCACATTACCCCAGGATTAGGGAGACCCTAGCCACCAACCTACTGTTCAGAAGGGGTTGAGCATGTGCCCCGGAGATGGCAGAGAGTCTGGATGCCACCTAGATGTTTGAGGAGCGTGGAGCCATGAATAAAGTGGTCTCCCCAGTACTTGGATATGTTGTAGCAATTACCCCAGTGTTTAAAGAGAACAGGGCCACTGCATAAGCTCTTAGAAAAAGTAGGACTCCCACTCTCTCAAGCCCTGAGGATAAAACGTCATTCTATAGATGACTCTCAGACTTTGGAATTTATTGCGTTTGCCCTGCAGGTTTTAGGACTGTTTGGGGTCCCATGACCCTTTTCAGTTTCTCACTATGGGGCAGTGGAATGTTTATACTATGACTGTCCCTCCTTTGTATATTGGAAGCAGATAACTTGTTCTAAGTTTCAGAGGTCCACAACTGGAGGGGAATTTTGCCTTAGGACAAACCACGCCTGTAACTGATTTTGATAAGACTTTGTACTTATCTGTTGATACTGAAATGATTTAAGCTTTTGTGATATTGTGATGGAATGAATGTATTTTGCATATGGAAAAAGCATGTCTTTTTGGGGTCCAGAGGGTGGAATGTGTCAGTTTGAAACTGTTATGTACCCCAGAAAAGCCATACTCTTTTTTTTATTATTATTATTATTCATTTTATTGAGATATATTCACATACCACGCAGTCATACAAAACAAATCGTACATTTGATTGTTCACAGTACCATTACCTAGTTGTACATTCATTACCAAAATCAGTGCCCGACACTCTCATTACCACACACACAAAAATAACAAGAATAATAATTAAAGTGAAAAGGAGCAACTAAAGTAAAAAAGAACACTGGGCGCCCTTGTCTGTTTGTTTGTTTGTTTCCTTCCCCCACCTTTCCACTCATCCATCCACAAACTAGACAAACGGGAGTGTGATCTCTATGCCCCCCCCTCAATCCCACTGTCCCCCCTCATAAGCCACATTTTTATACAATTGTCTTCAAGATTCATGGGTTCTGGGTTGTAGTTTGAATAGTTTCAGGTATCCACCACCAGCTAACCCCAATTCATTAGAACCTAAAAAGGGTTGTCTATATTGTGCGTAAGAGTGCCCACCATAGTGACCTCTCGGCTCCTTTTGGAATCTCTCTTGCCACTGAAGCTTATTTCATTTTCCTTTCACATCTCCCTTTTGGTCAAGAAGATGTTTCTCCGTCCCACGATGCCGGGTCCTACATTCCTCCCGGGAGTCATATTCCACGTTGCCAGGGAGATTCATTCCCCTGGGTGTCTGATTCCCATGTAAGGGGGGAGGGCAGTGATTTCACCTTTCAAGTTGGTTTAGCCAGAGAGAGAGGGCCACATCTGAGCAACAAAGAGGCATTCGGGAGGAGGCTCTCAGGCACAATTATAGGGAGGCCTAGCCTCTCCTTTGCAGCAACAGTCTTCCAAGGGCAAAATTCCTTGGTAGAGGGCTCAATCCATCAAACCACCAATCCCCTATGTCTGTGGGCAAGCCATACTCTTTTAATCCAGCCTTGTGGGTGCACAATATTGAGGGTGGAATCTTTGATTAGTTTGTTTCCATAGAGATGTGAGTCACCCAATTGTGGGCGGGACCTTTTGATTAGATTATTTCTGTGGAGATGTGACCCCGCCCATTCAAGGTGGGTCTTAATTAGTTTACTGGAGTCCTTAAGAGCTCAGGGAGAGAGAGAGTTCAGAGCCAACACAGACCAAGATGCTTGAAGAAGCTAAGCTAAGAGACAAAGCCCAGAGTTTGCCCCAGAGAAGCTGAGAACCACAGATGCTTAAAGAGAAAACCACTGGAATCAGAAGCTGAAAGCAATGCAACACAGGAACAAAGGACCAGCAGATGCCAGCCACATGCCTTCCTAGCTGACAGAGGTGTTCCAAACACCATTGGCTTTCCTTCAGTGAACATATACTCTTGTTGATGTCTTAATTTGGACACTTTTATGGCCTTAGAACTGTACATTTGTAACCTAACAAATCTCCTTTATAAAAGCCAATCTACCTGTAACATTCTGTGAAATTTGTTGTCTCACTATTTGTTAAATTGCCCTTGGAAAGTTATCACTTCTATGTATATATGTTATATTCCACAAATTAAAATATGATTTTTTAAAAAGCCAATCCATTTCTAGTATATTGCATTTCAGCAGCTTTAGCAAACCAGAACACTCCCCATTCTCCACCCCCATGCCTCCTCCTGTATTGTAACCTTATGAATCATTTTTTTAATTCACACATGTGTTTTAGAAGGTTGTGGTTATCTAAAATATGACAACCAGTAAAGTGGGTTATTACTCTGAGTAGATGTTTCAAGCACATTACAGCTGAAAAGTAATTCCCATCTAACATCTATAGGTGCTCAGCAGGACAATTAATGATTTCCTGATTTACCCTTCCATTTATTTTTCATTTACCAGTAAAAAACTAAATTTATTTGTCATGTTTATATCTCATCAGAAGTATACTTCTCAATGCAAGTAACAACTACAGGAATTGTAAATACAAAATGCTTCTGAAAGATAACATAAACCTTTAGTGGTCAGTGTGGTCTATAGTTGGGCCAGATCTGCAGACAAACATGGGTTGCTTGCTTTTTGTCATGTTACTGAATAATTCTGGGATTCCTGATTGTTCGTCCTTGGCTACGGATAGGGAAGGAAGAAGGATTTGGTCTTAGGAATTCCATAGCACATTATTCTACATAAAACATCTGGGTGGATCTAATGGCGGGGTTTACCACTGCTGTTTACTCTAAGAGCCTTCCTGAGAAAGATGAGCATAGAACAGACTTTGGTGGAGGCCGTGGTATGTGCAAGGTAAGAGACTGAACAGACAGTTGGTTTAAGAACGCCAAGGGGTCCAAGAGGAGAAAAACAGAAGTAATTAATAGCAGAAGGAAATTTGGAAAATTCACAAATGGGTGTGAATATTAATAGCACCCTCCAAATAACCAGTGGGTCAAAGTAGAAATCTCAAGGGAAATTAGAAATACTTTGAGATGAACAAAATGAAAACATAGCTACCAAAATAAATAGAATGCACAAAAGCAGTGCTCAGACAGAAATTTATAGTAATGAATGCCTAATTAAAAATGAAGAAAGATCCCAAATCACCTTTAAAAAGTGGAAAAAGAGGAGCAGATAAAACCCAAAACAAGCATAAAGAAAGAAATAATAAAGATTAGAGTGGAGATAAGTGAAATAGACAATAGAAAAGCAATAGAGAAAATCAACAAAACCAAAGTTGGGCTCATAGAAAAGATTAATAAACTTAACAAACCTGTAGACTGATCAAGAAAAAAAGGGAGAAGACTCAAGTTACTAAAATACAGAACAAAAAAGGAGGCATTACTACCAACCTTACAGGAATAAAAAGAATTGTAAAGGAATGCTATGAACAATTGTATACCAACAAATTAGACAACTTAGAAAGTGAACAAATTTCCAGAAGCGCACAAACGACCAATAATGACTCAGAAAGAAATAAAGAATAGAACTGTAACAAGTAAAGAGATTAAAGCAAACTTCCCACAAAGAAAAAGCCCAGAACAGGATGGCATCACTGGTGAATTCTATCAAACATTTAAAGAAAAATTAAATCTATCCTTTTCAAACTCCTCCAAAAAATAAAAGAGGAGGGAATGATCCCTAACTCCTTCTATGAGTCCCTTATCCCCTAATACCAAAGCCAGATGAAGACATCACAAGAAATGAACTCCAGACCAATATCCCTTATGAATATAGGTGCAAAAATTCTCAAGAAATACTAGTAAACCGAATCCAACAGGATATAAAAAGTATTATATAACATGAGCAAATAGGATTTATCCCAGGAACACAAGGTGGTTCTACAAAAGAAAATCAGTCAGTGTCACCCAGGGGTTTAAATACCCCAGGCAACGTGGAATACGACTCCTGGGGAGGAATCTAGACCCGGCATCGTGGTATGGAGAACATCTTCTTGACCAAAAGGGGGATGTGAAATGAAGTAAGTTTCAGTGGCTGAGAGATTCCAAAAGAAGCTGAGCAGTCACTTTGGTGGGCACTCTTATGGCCAATACAGACAGTCCTTTTTAGGTTCTAATGAATTGGAATAGCTAGCAGTAAATACCTGAAACTATCAAACTACAACCCAGAACTCTGGAATCTTGAAGACGATTGTATAAAAATGTAGCTTTTGAGGGGTGACAATGTGATTGGGAAAGCCATGTGGATCACACTCCCCTTTGTCCAGTATATGTATGGATGAGTAGAAAAACGGGGGCAAAAAAAAAAAAAAAAAGGCACCCAGTGTTCTTTTTTACTTTAAGTGTTCTTTTTCACTTTAATTTTTATTCTTATTACTTTTGTGTTTGTGTTAATGAAAATGTTCAAAAATTAATTTTGTTGATGGATGCACAACTATATGGTGGTACTGTGAACAATTTATGTTTTGTATGACTGTATGGTATGTAAATATATCTCAATAATATTGAATTATTAAAAAAAATCAATGTAATACATCATATAAATAGAATATAGGCCAAAAACTATATGATCATCTCAATAGACACAGAAAAAAGCATTTGACAAAAATTCACCATCATTCATGATTAAAAAAAAAAACTCTGAACACACCAGAAATAGAAAATAGAAGAGAACCTTATGAGGACATCTGTGAAAAACCAACAGCTGATAGCATAATGACGAAAGACTGAAAGCTTTTCCCCTAAGATTAGGAACAAGACAAAGGTGTCCATTTTCATCACTTCTATTTAACATTGTACTGTATGTTCTAGCCAGTCCGATTAGGCAAGAAGAAGAAATAAAAGGGGTCTAGATTGGAGAGAAAGTAGTAAAACTGTCTATATTTGTAGATGACATGGTCTTATGTTTAGCAAACCCTAAAGAATGCACACAAAAAAACTAGTATTACAGCTCATAAACAACTTTAACCAAGTTGCAGGATACAAGATCAATATTTACAAATCAGTTATACACCATAATTATATGGAACTTTGAATAGGAATTGAGATCTGGTAGGTTTGTACAGGTTTTGTGAAATACTGATATATCCCAAAGTAATCTGGGGAGAGAATAAAAATATATTTGCAGGGACCCCCTGAGTAACTGGAGAAAAATGCGGAAGTGGTGGACATCCCCACTTGGGTTATTACTGATATTCTCAAAAACATTGAGGACTAACAATTTAGTAGGCCAAGCCGTTGATCTTGGGCCTTGCCCTTATGAAGCTTGTTACTGCAAAGGAGAAGCTAAGCCTGCTTGTAACTGTGCCTAAGAATCTCCCTCAGAGAACCTCTTTATTGCTCAGATGTGGCCCTCTCTCTCTCTCTCTTAGCCCACTCAGCACATGAACTCTCTGCCCTCCCCCTATGTAAGACATGACTCCAGGGGTTTTAAATCTACCTGGCAATGCGGACAAGACTTCCCGGGGATAAGCCTGGACCCAGCATCATGGGATTGAGAAAAACCGTCTTGACCAAAAGTGGGAAGCGAAATGAAACAATAGTTTCAGTGGCTGAGAGATGTCAAATGGAGTTGAGAGGTCACTCTGGAGGGCATTCTTATGTGCTATATAGATATTCCTTTTTAGGTTTTAGTGTGTTGGAATAGCTAGAAGGAAATACCTGAAACTGCCAAACTGCAACCCAGTAGTCTTGATTCTTGAAGACAATTGTATAACTGTGTACTTACATAGTGTGATGGTGTGATTGTGAAAACCTTATGGCTCACACTCCTTTTATCCAGGATACAGATGGATGAGTAGAAAATGAGGACAAAAACTAAATGAAAAACTAGGGTGGGATGTAGGGGGTGGAATGATTTGGGTGTTCTTTCTTACTTTATTTTTTATTCTTTCATTCTTTTTGGAATAATGAAAATGTTCAAAAATTGTGGTGATGAATGCACAACTATATGATGGAACTGTGAACAGTTGATTGTACACCATGGATGATTGTATGGTATGTGATTATATCTCAGTAAAACTGAATTTTAACAAAATCAGTAATGTTTATATATTTTGGATAATCCAAAAATGAAATTAGGAAAACATTTCCATTTATAATCACATCAAAAAGAATAAAATGCTTGGGATAAATTTAACAAAAGTGCAGAATTGTACTTTGAAAAACCAAAAACATTGCTGAAGAAATTAAAGATCTAAATAAATGGAAAGACATCTCATGTTCATGGATTGGAAAATCAAATATTGTTAAGATGTCAGTATTCTCCAACTTGGTCTACAATGCAATTCTTGTCAAAATCCCAGTGAGCTTTTTTGCATAAATGGACATGCTGATCCTAAAATTCGTATGAAAATGCAAGGGACTGGAATAGTCAAAACAATCTTGAAAAAGAACAAAGTTGGAGGACTCACATGTTCCAATTTCAAAACTTACCACAAAACTACGATAATCAAGTCTGTGTGGTACTAGCATAAAAACAGATATGTGGATTAATGAAATAGAATTGAGAGTCCAGAAGTAAACCCATATATATGGTCAGCTGATTTTCATGTCAGGATCATTCAGTGGGGAAAGAGTAGTCCTTTCAACAAATCATGCTGGACAACTGGATATCCATATGCAAGAGAATAAATTTGGACCAATACCTCACACCATATACAAAAATTAACTCAATATGTATCAAAGACCTACACATAAGAGGTAAAACTATAAAATTCTTAGAAGGAGTCATAGATATAAATCTTCATGACCTTGGATTATTCATTGGTTTCTTAGATGTGATAAAAAGAGCACAAGCAACTGAAAAACAATAACAAAAAGATAAATTGGACCTCACCAAAATTAAAAACTTTAATACATCAAAGGGCACCATCAGGAAAGCAAAAAGACTGCCACAGAATGGGAGAAAATATTTGCAAATCATATATCTGATAAGGGTCTAAAATCCAGAATAAAGATCTCTTGCAATTCAATAATAGGCCAATAATCCAGTTAGAAATGGGCTAAGGATTTGCATAGACCAAAGTAGGTACACAAATGACTGATAAACACATGAAAAGATGCCCAACATCATTAGTCACTGGGGAAATCAAATCAAAACCACATAAGATAACACTTCATACCCAATAGGATGACTATAATAAAAAAGACAGACAATAACAAGTTTCAGTGAGGATGTGGAGAATTAGAACCTCTATACGTTACTAATGGGAATGTAAAATGTGCAGCCATTGTGGGAAGCAGTTGGCAGTTACTGGAAAAGTTTAACAGAATTACCATATAACTCAGAAATTCCTCTTTTAGGTATATACCAAAAAGAATTGAAAACATATATTCACACAAAAACTTATACATGAATTTTCATAGAAGCATTATTAATAAATAGCTAAAAAGTGGAAGCTACTTAGATGTCTATCACCTGATCAATGGATCAACAAAATGTGATGTATTTGTAAATTGGAATGTTATTCAGCCTTAAAAAGAGTGAAGTTCTGATACATGCTACAACATGGATGAACCTTGAAAACATTATGCTTAAGTGAAATAAGCCAGACATGAAAAGACAAGTTTCATATGATTTCACTTATTTGAAATATCTAGAATAAACAAATTCATAGAGACAGAAAGTAGATTAGAGGTCACCAGGGGCTGGGAGGAGGGAGAATGGGGAGTCATTGCTTAACGAATAAGGAGTTTCTGTTCGAGGTGATGAAAAAGTTTTGGAGTTAGTGGTGATGTTTGCACAACTTTGTGAATACACTAAAAACTACTAAAGTGTATTTTTTAAAAGGGTGAAGTTTATTACATGAATTATATTTCCATAAAAGTATTGAAAAGAAAACTAGTGATTTTCTTTTTAATGACCTCTGTGCTTAAGTGCCATGTTGTAGACAGAAGTTCTTTTCAGCTGGATAGGATGGGCCTCGGCAGAAGAAAAAACAAAGTCAGATCACATTGCATTTTGGGTAGGACTAACCTTGCTAGAAAAATCCGTATTTTAATTTACTTCAAGGAGCATTTACTGAGCTCCTACTTGGGCCAGGACCTCTATCAATTGCTGGGATAAATCCCTGGGCCTAATGACTTGATGATCTAGAGGGAGACAAACCCACAAGCTAAATCTGATTCAGTGAGATGTGAACTAATGTATAGCTCTGTAAACAATGCTATTTTGAATTCCACCTAGAGTAGAGCTGGAACATAGTAGGTTTTAAGAGGTTAGAAGGTGACAGAGGCAGCTTCAAAGAGGAGGTGACATTTGAGCTGGATGTTGGAGGACACTTAGGCATACACAAAGAGAAAAGGGCTGGAGAAGGTCATTCCAGCAGAGGGGTAACATAAGCGTAGGTGTGAAAGTGCTAATGACTGGCCCAAAGGGAGTCTCGAAAAAAATATAAGTGGGAGTCTCATAAGTCATGCTAAGAAGCTTAGCTACTACCCTGCAGGCAGGGGAGATACATGGAAGATTTGACATGTTAAGATCTGTATTTTTAAAGATAATTCTGTGGAGGGTAGATTAGAGTGGTAGGAGAAAGAAGGAAGAGAGAAAAGCTTAGAAGCTTTTCAATGATGTGATTGTAAAACAGTCTCCTTCCTCACTTTTCTCCTCCTTTTCCCAGTTCTCAGTTTTCTCAACCCCTCTGTCTGTGTATCATCCCTTACTAGAACAGGGATTTAGCTGCCTCTTGGTTCACCTGACTCTCATAGAAGTATCTAGCCATGTGATTAACCATCCATCCTCTTCTTTGCTGCTCTGCCAGGGAAAGTGGGGGAGACTGTTCAAACTCAGCTCTCACTTAAAGTGCTGCTTCCTTTCAGCACTGGACATGTTGCTGGATTTCTAGAAACATCAGGGGGAGCCACACCTAAGTGAAAAGTCCACATGAGGCCTCCTGTGAGTTGAGGTATTTTGTGGGGTGGATGATTGTCCCCATTCATAATGACTCTTTTTAGTGCTGCTGTAATGATGTGAACATGCCATCCAGGCAGATAAGTAAATAGTGGAGGCTCTCTTATATCCTCATTAAATTTTAAGGTTAAATAGAATCATAAGAACTTGCAGAAGGCACAGACTTTTATAAATGGAATTTTGTAATGATGGGTTCCTAAATTTGTTTTTTTGCCAAGAGAGTCTGTTCCCATCTTAAGCAATCTCACTTTACTCCTCATTATCTTTGAAGGCACAAGGTTCAGGCCCTACGGCAAAGATTCCCCTTCCTCCTGTCTTGCCCATCATTCAGCTGGCCTCCTCCTTTCCATTATCCTCCCTACTCCCACTGTGGCATCCCTGTCAAGCCCCTTTTTCTGGCCACAGACCTTATGGGGAAAGCCAGTGTCTCTCCCACCAACCAACCCTCATGCTAGGGCACTAAGGTCCCTTCCTGAAGCCACGGGGCTACTTGTCTATTGGCCTGGAACCCTGTCTGTCCATTGTTAATGGTGATTCCATGTGGGGTGCTGTGTGTTTTGAGTTTCATACAAATCGCAAGCAAACTCTGGGATAAACCACCTGTTCCTGAATGAAGGACTGCCCCATATGGTAGCAGTCTCTTGTTTTTTTACTTATGATGTTTTGGGTTTTTTTTGATAGAGAAGAACAGGAAGAAAGAGAATGAGAGACAAGTTAAAAGTACACATACATTTAATTTAAATAAAGATTTGTCTTGTGTACATAAAAATATTTCTAAAAAAACATTTGCAAATCAGGTTGTATCTTCCCATTGATACATTGATTCTCACGTTTTTATAAAAGCCCCAGACCCCTTTATGTTGCTCAGAAACCCACCTTACTGAAACAAATGAACGTAAAGCTATTCTGGTTTGATCAGAGGTTGGGAGGCTTAAGTCTCCACCCCCTTTCCCCCAGGCACCCACATAAAAGTTTTTAGAGTTTCATAGATTATAGTTTGAAAACCACTGATTACAGCCCAAACAATTATTCTTGTTTTAATCTCAGAACTAGGCACTGGGGATGGAAAATGAGTCAGATACAATGCTGCCATGAAAGATCTTCTGCGCTAGTCAGGGAGGCAGACAAGTAAACAGTCATGTATAAACTGATCACTTTAAACTGAACTGCAGGTAATATAAGTGCTATGAGACTTGATGGCCTGAGCTCTCAGAGGACCACAGTAACTATCATTTTAACTGCTCTTATAAATGTGTATTTACAATATGGCATTTAATGATGTTTACAACTTTATAAATTCTGTAATTAAAGTGTAGACAAGGTGCTGGAGAAACATAGAGAAGAGAGTTTGTGGAGGAGATGAAGGCTACCAGGGGAGGCTCTCCAGAGGAGAAGACACAAAGGGCCAGTGGGAGTTAGCTTCCAAGACACTTGAAGTTCCTACAGGAGTTCAATATGGCTGTGGTGCTTGGAAAAGTATTGAGATGAAGCAAGGGCCACATTTGGAAGGATCTTTACACAGCATACCAAAGGGCTTCCGTTTTACCCAGAAGGCATTGGGAGGTTGACTGAAAGAGTTTTAATTAAGCAGGGGATCAACAAAACCACAAAAATCACTCTGGCTGGGCTGTAGCAGATATATTGAGAAGGACAGTTAGGAAGCTATAGTCCTGACCAGAAATGATGAGTGCTAATTTGGACAGCCTTAGCAGTTTGAAGGGTATTTAGGAAATAGAATAAAGTGGATTTGGTAAGCAGTTGGATGTGGGGGGAGGAGGAGAGTCTGGAGGAAGCACAGGGCTTGGGCAGTTGGGCGCGTTAGGAGATGGGGCACACAGAAAGAGAGGCCCATTCAGGGGGAGATGGTTGGCACTCCACTCATAGGAGATTCATCTAGCGCCTCATTCAAAAGCATATCAATTGCCATTCCATACCCAGTTGTAAGACGCTTAACAGCTAGACTCTAAATTCCTCGAGGGCTTTTCTCTTCTGTCTTCCTGGTACTGCATCTAATGTTATAGTAGGTACTAGTAAATATTTGTTGGATTAAATTTATCCATAATTATAAGAACTTATTACCTATTTTTTCAGGTCCATGGAGGGGGAAAAAATATTAGAGGTATATAATGAGGAAGTCTCTGATAATACTTAGCTAATATATATGGGCTTTGATCAAAATTCAGAAACATAGCTTTAACCTTTATGATTTACATAATGTTTACTCATGTTGCATTGCTTTCCCATAATGCTCCATTTTACAGATGAGAAAACTGAGTGACTGTTCTCTTTCCACTTTACTATTATTGTCGTTGATGGAAGCAAAAAAGTGACGGCTAAATATTTTGACATCAAAGGAAGAGAGTTTTTTTAAAGCTGTATAAAAGAAGGCATAGGTTAGAAAGCACACAGACATGAACGAAGGGCATAGATATATTGCAACACAGTTCAGTTTTGCTGTCTTTAAGAATGACTCCAGGTCTTTAGGGAAAGAACTAAATTATATTCTGCATGTTCTGTTTAAATTGTCAGGAAGGAGCTTGACTCTTTTTAAAAAAGATTTCTATTGGAGCAGTTAAAATACAGAAAATTTTGATTCTTAAACTTCTGTCATCTTAACAAAATTCATTCATGCAGAATCACTTATTCCTGAACAGGTTAACTGAGGGCTGGTTAACTGAAAAGCTGCTGAGCTCTGAAAATAGCGTGTACTCTCCTGGTGGGACATGGAAGTGGCTATCTGGTAATATTTCCCCAGAACTCCTGAAGTGGTGTTAACCAACTCCAGAGGAAATAATATCCATTCATCTTTTGCTTGAAGGATTTGCCATAATTCTGTCTTCTGATGTTAGCAAGAAGTAAAAGGAACATTCCCCACCTCTCCTGCTCCCAGCACCCTCAGTGTGGCCTATTCCTTTCACAACACACAACTGCAGGTAGTGTGATGAGACTTGACGGCCCAAGGTCTTGGAGGACCTGTGCAGGTCCAGAGCTTCTGGCCACAATGACTAACACCCTAACCGCTCACACAGACAGGTATTTATGATGTGGTGCTTCATGATGTTTGCAACCTATATGAGTTAATGACTGAGGCATTAGAAACTTGGTAAGTTAATTCAAATTGATACTTACAGTAGTCCTGTCCTCCTGTGTCTCATTGTGTTAGGATATATATATGGTAGCCCGAAAATTGATATTCCTCTCTTCTGTAAGGCAGTCTTTAGAAATCTCATACCTCCTTTGAAAAGTCTAGTGTGTTTAAATCAATGCAGTTTGGCTGATTTGAAGACTGAAAATAGGTTAGCATTAAGGCCATGATTCCTTTAGTAATTACTTTTTCTATTGGTAATAACTGTTTCTTTAGAAATGACATTAACAGTCTACCAAAACACAGCAGTAATCCAAAAGTTAATGTTCTGTTCATTTATAATTATATTTAATTCATATTTATGAGTTGTCGGGAAGAAGGAAAGAAGAAAGAATTGAGTAAAAATAATGTTACAGAAGAAACAAGTTAAAAGAGTTGATTTTTTCCCCCAATAATCTGAAGGTTGTACAAAGTCACTTAAGGTAGAAAAAATTAATTTTTAAAATTGCAATTATATAAAATAAGATTTTATTAGCTACTGCTAAAAAATGTGTGTTTTATTATTTCTTAGGGGCGCTGAGTGAATTCACAGATTGAGTTTTTCCATTTCTTTTTTACTAACCAAAATATTAGCATAAACATCCCTATGGTTTTGCTTTCAGTAAGTCAGTTAGATTTGTGGAGCTTTTTTAGCCAGGAAAAATCCTGCATCTTTAGGCAGTCATTGAACAAGTAGCTTTTTGTTGTTTTCTTTGAATTGTCCATGAAGCCTGATGTATTATTAATGAATTAATTTCTTGGTGGTGGAGGTCTATGAATAGCATTCTGTGAATGGGCAGTTGCCTGGTGGGGCCAGTTTTGGCTGCTGTCATTTAGCATGTGTTGTTCTATTGTGAAGTCTTATCCAGCCATAGGACAATGCTCATTTAATCCACCATGATAGGACCTTCATACCCTGAACCTAAGTTGAATGCCAGGGTCAGTTACCCGGCAGCTCAGGCTGGAGCACTGCTCTGCTTCACTGCCGAGTTGCTGTAATCATTTTGCTTGCCGTTTATTTTCCCTAAACTAGGGAAAACGCATATGTGAGCCATGCAAATGTTCTCAAACGAGATTCGAAACGGGGCTGCTGGGCTGTTGCCTCCATTCCAGAATGGAGGCAGCATTCCAGGGAGTATAAGCTCCTTCCTTCCTCCTGAAAATGGAAACGTCGGGACCCACGAGATTCCTGATGTTCTGAGGTCCAGAGTAGCAGATGGCATTATGATTTTCCAAATCCTGATCAACATTCTAACTGAACTTGTTTATTTCACAGTATGTGGTTCTATCTTTTCCACTACCTCTCCCTTCCTCCCTCCCTATCTCCATCTCTTTGTTCCTCTCACATTAACTAATTTTAAACTGATGTGATGCTTTTTAGCCAGCTTTAAATTCCCTTCTCTCTATCATTTATTCTATGGACCCAGTTACAGCACGGTTTCTTCTGTAATTCTCAGCCTCTCAGCCTTTGAATTGCAGCTGACACAGCCTTTGAATTTGTTTTAAAATGTGTAAGGAAATACCACTAACTCTCATACACCATGCAGCCACTGGAAATTCTGTTTTTCCCCTTATCTGAGGCTTGCAGTGCAGGTGGCAAATGGCAGTAATTATTTTAACTAACAGTTGAGTGAACATTCAGGAGGACATACACTGTGGCGATGTGGACTTTGGTTTTACAGAGTTCTCAGAGTCTCGCTTGATAGTGTTATGGCTTGTTGATTTTTCAGGACATGGACCTGCCACATTCATGCTCTTGAACAGTGTGTAGATGTGGTTCAAATGTTTCAATGTTAGCTCCTTACCTATGAAAAGAGGACTTCTTCCTTTCATTTAGGAACCTGTTAAGGCTTATTTTTCTCTCCTAGATTTTCCTCTTTCATTTGTGTTTAATGTCATTTATGATCTACTTTAATCTGATTGCTTTTAAACAGCACTTCTGCACATAGAACCTGGTGAAATGTCAGTGTGTATATTAACATTATAATTTTGGTCCTGGATCAAACATGTGTAGCTGGACTTGTCCTGAGGAAAAAACTTGACCTCACCAGCATTTGAAATTCAAACACTATATAGGGACAAGGTAAAACCACAGGTAGGAATTGCTGAATAATTACCTTTAGACCAGCCTGAGCAGGAGGCTTCCCGCGAGAGTGAGCTCATTTAATGGTTCCTAAAACTCAATCTCATGGATGTCAGTGGTCATGCTTGATTATTTGCAGAAGTGTTTTATGAAAAAGCAATAGAAATGTATTGAGAGGATATAGAAAAAGAGGACAATAACGGGTTTTACTTTTACTTTTGTAAATGAAATACCTTTGGTATGAGACAAGTATGTTTTTGCTGCTCTGCCTAAGCCACTGAAAAGGAAAGGTATGTGTGGATGTTAGTGTGCAAGTGTGTGTGTGTGTGTGTGTGCTTGTCTGTGTACTGTTTATATAGACACCTCTGGATAATGCTGTTCACTGTAGCGTATGACCAACAAGAAACCTAAGATAAAAAGGAAAAAAAAATGTGCATTGGCTTTGGAAAGGAAGCAGTTGCAAGTACAGTTTAGAAGACGAATTCATTTTCCCGTCTCCACCAGTTATTTTTAAAGAATTTTGCAAAACTCTAAGATCTTTGCCATATGAATAGAAAATCTGTAAGTAAGTATAAATCTTTTAGATGACAACAAAATAGGCAGACTAAATGAAGGATAAGGTTTGACATTAATGACAAAGTTTTTTCTCTATTCTCTTTTATCCCAATACTGAAGAATTTCCAAAACACATTTAAGAGGGAAAAGAAAATAGAAAAAAAAAATCCCTATAATATCAAATTTCAATTTCCTAGAGACAGATTCTTTTAGACGTATTCAATTGTATTTTGTGTTTTTTATAAGCCATCTAGTAGTGGTGTTCACTTGGCTATCAGCTGGTTCTCCCTTGATTTAAGAGTTTGTAGGGAAGGTGGGTATTTCAGTGACTAAAATGTAGGCCTTTAGCCTCTGGTCCAGCTCCATCTGAGACAAGTTAAATGAGCTGCTACTCTCAGCCCAAACCCCGTGGACAGAACTTCACACCAAAATGCCCACACATGTAATTTGTCACATCTGGCAACCCAGAGCATGGGGTGACCCAGTGTGGAAATTGAATCATCTTTCACTTTCTCTGCTCAAGGCTTGATTTTGAGTGGGATGAGTAAAAGGAGTGCTCTCTGGTCTCCGGCTGAGGGGGAGTCAGAGACTTTCTTTTTGGTGATGCCCGTCTGCAGGCCTTCCTAAATTCAAAGCTCCACTCCCACCCCAGCCCTGTCCTTCATAAAATCCTACAGATTAGGTCAGTTCTATGTGTATCCATGAAACCAAAACTTCACTTAATATTGAAATACTGATTGTTCCCTCACAGAGTGCCCATGTTTTTTTAAGTAAATGCAGTGCTTTTAACAAGCATTGATTAAATTTATACAAATTTTATATTTAATTATAGCTCACTTGTATCTTAAACTGGGCTGACTCCTTCACTGACTGATCAGGAGCACTTGTCCATCTGTTTCCCACTTTTCTCTCTCTGATAAGATGTAACTGCTTTTGAGATTACGGATGTTAAAATGTAGAGCATGAGTCTCAATGCTGGTCAGACTCAAGTTGACCTACTGATGTTACCCACCTGTTGTCTTTATGGTCTGGTACCATTAAGTCTAGAAATAGGCTATAAAGCAAAGTTAAAAGGCTTGTCATGTTTTATTTAGCCTACCAGTCTGGTTTAATCTAACCACAGCACAACTGACCTTAGAATTCAATAGTGCAGCCAACACTTTGAGATTTTTGAGAAGTTGTCTTCCTTGTTTTATTATCAATATGTATAAAATCTTGGTTTGAAGGAATGTCTATTTTCCACAAAGGGGAGGAAACAGGATACAGATTAAGATATTCAAGCCCCCTTCACCCCACTGCTCACAGGGAGTGTGGAAGGAATGGAGCAGGAGAGTAAAGAAGGTATATCTCATAGCCTTCCAGACTTTCACACTTTATTCCCTACTACTCTCCTTTTTGAACTCATAGGTACCAGCCAAACTTATTAGAAACCTCCTTGCTCCCAGGTACAGCCTGAGTGCCCGGCCTTGGCACTCTTACTTGGCCATTTCCTCCACTTTACAGGGCTATTTATTAGGGGTGCACACTTTATCTCTCTGAATAACACACAAATTTTTGAGGATATGAATTAAATATCAGTCATGCCGAAATGCCAGGCCCAGTACCTCGCATATGGTAGCTGCTAGGAAAATTGTTGAAAGAATGAATGAATAAATAAATAATTGATTAATCATTTGTGCAGTATTTTGTGTCTGTGCACTACCACATCATTGTCAGGTTCTGCTGTCATCTTTAATTATGAATTAAAGGCAAAAAGTAAATCCTAAGGAATATTTTTTTTTAAATTAAGCTTTCCTAGCGTTTTTCCAGTTGAGTAATTATGCCAGTCTTCTCTCTTATACAAAGCAGAGCTCTGTCAAGCATCTGGGCCTCATCTGAGTTTTTTAAAATAGCCCCTTACCTTTTTCTTGTTAAACTTTTTATTTTTATAAAATTGTAGATTCACATGCAGTTCTAAGAAATAAGACAGATTGTAGATTCACATGCAGTTCTAAGAAATAAGACAGAGAGAGCCTGTGTACCCTTCACCCAGTTTCCCCCAGTGGTGACATAACCATAACTATAGTACAATACCACAACCAGGAAATTAATGTTGATGCAATCCACTGAACTTTTTTAGATTTCATCAGTTTTATATGCACCTGTGTGTATGTATGTATGTATGTTTGTGTGAAAAAAATTAATGGCATGGATCTTTCAAAGCCAAGAAGCATTTTGGCTTCAAAAAGAATATGCCTTTAAAATAATGATTTCCGTTTAAAAGAAGGGTAAGTCAGTTCAAAAGCATTTTTCTGATTTATGTTTTCTGTATTTAGAGTATCCAACTTAATCAATCTGCTCTGCAGATCATAAGATGTACTTATTGGCAAACTTACTTTGTATATGAACTAGAAGTAGCTGAAGTTGCAGCTGGACCACTTTCCTCCTTCTCCCCTCTTTTGAGTGTGCAGTACACATACACATACACACACACATACTCAGATTTTCTGCTGCTTGCCTTTTTTTTATGCCTGAGCACCTTGCTGACAAGTGCTAATAACAAAATACCCAGAGAGAGTCCAGTTGAAGTTAGCACACATTAAACATTCTGAACTTGTCCTTTTGCTCATAGATTGTGCATAATTAATAATTAAACAGTTTCAGTTGTAATGGGTTGACCTTCCTGAACTGTTCATTATTCACAAGGCAAAGGCATCACTCAAACTTTTTTCCCATTGTCCTTAGCTGTTCTCTAGCATGCCATGTACTTGTGTTTCATTTGTTTAGGAAAGGGGGCTCACCAGGTAGTTACTGAAACATCTGAGACTTGGAGTCTGTCCTCCTTGATGACCAGAGTTGCTTACTGAAATGGTTTATGGCAGCTGTTTTTATATTACAGTTGCCTGCCCGATAAAATGATTCAGCCTGTGTCCCATTAGCAGGACTCTAAAGTTAATTTGGGATAGGAACCTCAAGTTAAGTTTTTTGGTTAAGGTTGTCTCCACTGTTTCATTCTATACTTCTATGCTTAGAAGTGCAACAGAAAAGCACCCCCCCACACACACACACACACAAATATATAAAAAGCCCGTAATTGAAGTATGGCAACCAGGGTCTTAAAGAGAGTGACTTTTATTAACAATTCAGAGTCTATTTCAGCCAATTCTCAGAATTAATAGTGTAGCCGCTTCTCCATTCCACATTTATACTTTTGAAATGTATTTCTTCATATTGCCTAAACTTATATACAGCATTTCACAGAGGACGTTTTTGATAAGGAGTGGCTACTACTCTACTAGATGGCTCTCAGTCTCCCTCTAACCTCAGGGCAACAGAAGATTTTCCCTCCCTAGAGTGCAAATTTACTATACCCCTTCCCTCAGATATTAATTAGATAACGAAATATGCAGGTTCTTAGAATTTTTTTACGTACTGATCTAAACTAACTTCTAATTTAATTTGCTTAAAAAAAGAGAAAGTGTACTTTAAAACCCTCCGGTGCAGTGAAGACTGTAGGGCATGTATATTTGCTTTCCTTTGGGGTGATTACCTACTTTTTTGGAGTTGAGGCTCACAGAGGGCTCCTTCACCCCTGAATCTGTGTGTGGCATTCTGATTCCTCCACTCGTCAGACTTCTGTATCTCAGAAAATTCTCCTTTGAGGTACACAAGAAACGTGGATTTCAAAAACAAAAAGAAATATCTGGCATCATGCATGGGAGATTAGAATTTCCTCCTGCATCTGTGATGAGTGATTCTTTCCAGTCACCACTGAGATGAGAATCTACCCACTGTGGTTCTGCAAAGTCGACTTGGGCTGATATTTTCAGAAGTGAAATAAATTATTCATGGGTACCACCCAGTGTTCCTTGGTTTTATATTATGAGGAATTTAACAGGCTACAATATCAGGTCTTAAGTAAAATTAACTACCCATGCAAAGATGTCACATTTTCTCGTTTTGTTTCTCATCCATGTTAAAATGACATCCTCATCAAGTTGCCTAGTCTATAATTCATTAATTTACTCTTGGTATCATACTTTGAAGTGAGGCCCACATTAGCATCACATTTTATACCAGGATCTTCATTGAAAGCCAGTCCAGTATTTAAACCATCTTAGTAAATATTCAGCTACATTAATACAGAAAGCTTTTCTTTTCTAAATACTGCATTTGAGAGTGATTACTACACAGGTAGTACTTCCAGTAATACATCTCCCTACTTAAAAAAAAAAAAAAAAAAATCCAGAAAGGAATGCCTTGGAGAACCTTCCTGACTGATCAGAGTCCATAATTTTTATACCTCAGATTTTGAACTATCCTTTTATTAATGGTTTTTGAGACAGTAAAGTGTCATTTTTTGAACCAGGCCTTGTAGAATTATATATATGACTTCCCTGAAACTGGTATCATTTTATTTTTGCTCTTCAAACCAATGGGACGTCTGTGACCATTTTATAGTGCCTTTATGGAGGACTTGTCATGTTATTGCGTGCCTTGTTTCTTTGAGTTGACTATTTCCTCAGTCCCCCCGCCCCCCATTTTTCCTGTCCTCTCTAGGTAACGCCTACATGTTATCCTTCGAACTTGACAGGATTTTACTTCACTCCCATTTTCCTTTGTTTTCCTTTCCTCCTAAAAGCCTTTCTCTACTGATGAGATATTTTTAAGTTTAGAATTACTGGCCTTCCCTTCCTCTAGATGGATTGAGTAAATACAAAGAGACCAGATATGCAAAAACCAAAAAACATTTTTGTTCATATTCCTTTTTTTTTTTTTAACCTCTTCGGGATTTTTTTTTGCTTGCTTTGACCCCCTCATTTCCTTCTGATTTAATTGTATTTTCCAGCAGTTTCCAATTGTTTGAATTGGAAACAAAGCCTTAATAAGACTTCTAGTTAATTTTCTGTCTTGTAATTACTGATCTCATTTTTCTGATAATTGGTCACAGCAATTATATGTATATTTACTAATCACATAGGAGGCTCTGCAATTGTATCTATTTGCCACCATTGATAATGACACGCATATTGCAGAGGTGCTTTTATCATCTTCTTTCTTCCACTACATCAAAGCTATTTCCTCGCGTTCTCAATAATGAATACATGCATG